>NC_041823.1:6592317-6757317 GCF_900964775.1 Scleropages formosus
ACCTGCGATCTAATCTGTGTGAACAGTGCAAGTAATTAAAGTTAAAATTAATTACCGCCTGCGCTGATATTCTAATAACAGCTTTGAGTTTAGGAGCAGGAAGCTGATATTTTGTCATCCGTGTTTTATCTCCTGCAGCTGTGCGCGATTGTCTGTTCTTGCAGATTATTAATGTCGGCAGGAAAAGAGCGGGAAGTGGCAGATAGAGAAGGAGAACTTCCTCTGCAGCTCGCCAGGACCCTGAGCTCCTCTTGACAGCTTCGGCCCCCCACCCCCACTCCACAGGCCCTCCTTTAAACAGAACCTCATTTATAATGACAGCATTTCCACAGAATATGATAACTGGGGAAGACCCCCCCCACCGTCCACAACCCTTATGTCTGATTTTGATAGAAATTATATAATTGTTCATTAGTGAGTAAGATAATGTCCCCCTTTCCCTTTCCCTTAGGGATCTCATTTAACACCCAGGCCGTTTAACAAAGCAACGCCCGTCTGTCGGCAAGCGAGGCGACGGAAGTTCGAGCCTAAACGTCCGCGTTGGAAATGTCACCGCTGGCTGGGTGCCGGGTACACGCTCCGACAGGCTCGGAGAGCGGCGAACACGACCGCGACGGCAGGCGCCGCGTCCCGTGCCCCCATTGCCGCGTGTAGCCAACCTGACCGTGAGCTTTCAAAACTGTCCCGTGTTAAATGTAAACAGGCCTCTCGCGTTTTATGCAACCGGGGGCTGACCGTCTGAGAGGTGGCGACAACTATTTAGCAATTCCCGCACTATCATTTGGAAATTCCAGACAGACGTGGAGCTAAATTTGAAAGAGGACACTGGGCGGCACAGCAGGCAGCACTGGTGCCTCACGGTGCCTGGGCTGTATGACTGATGTAGCTTTGATCTCCATTCAGTCCATGTGGAGTTTGTGTGTTCTCACGGACTTCTTCCCATGGTACGAAGACATGCTTCCCGTGGACTGGTGAGCCTAAAGCGTACGTGGTGTGTTACCCTGCTTTGTGGTATAGATGAGTAAACAGCAGTAAGCAGCTAAATGTATCTAGTACTGTAAGTTACCATGGATAAAGGTATCAGTTACTATATTACATTTACTGATCTAGCTGAAACTTTCTCCAGAGTGACTCACAATGTTGAGCTACTTATAGTTATTCACCCGTTTAGACAGATGGGTACTTGTAATGAAGCAATTTCGGCAAAGTATTTTATTCAAGGGTACTATAGCTAGAGGTGAGATTCGAACCTGTGACCTTTGAACCCAGCTAGAAGAACTCAAATCACTATGATGCCAGCTGCCTCTTCTAAACATGACCAACTCCTTGATGAAGGGTACTACAACAGTAGGATTCAAACCCTGAACCTCCAGATGACCAGACAGCAATGCTACATACTACACCAGCAGCCTTCCTTACTGTTACGGTTAACACCGATGGAAAGTCTCACACATACACACACACACAGAGTGTCTGAAACCGCTTGTTTCAAGTGGGATCGCAGCAAGCCTGAGCCTAACCTGGCAACACAGGGCGTAAGGTTGGAGGGGGAGGGGACACACCCAGGGCGGGACGCCAGTCCATCGCAAGGCACCCTAAGCAGGACTGAAACCCCAGACCCACCAGAGAGCAGGACCCGGCCAAACGTGCTCACCACCATGCCCCCCTGTAGAAAGTTGCCTTAGAGAAAAGCATCGGCTAGACCAGTAAATGTAAAGACTGATCGGGTTAAAAAAATTCCGTTCACAACAGGGTCCTTAATTGGAGGCTCAATGATGAAGCACAGCAAAGCAAAGCTTCACAAACATTTTAATGCTGTTTCTGTGCAGAATTTCTCCACCTGTTAAACTCACCAAACGTCTTCAAGTCTCACATTCCAACTTGTGGAAACTTAACGGTTAAAGATGTGCTCTGTTATGACAGTTCTCGAACCTTCTGGAATGTGCCGTGTGATGATAACGTGCACGATCCAATGAACGAAATACAAAACAAAAGACCGTATCCATCCATTATAATTTATCGCTTCTGCTGGTCAGGGTCGTGGGGGTCCAGATCCAACTGTGGAATCACAGGGCGCAAAGCTGGACCGTTGCAGCACCGTAAACACATAAATATGTATAACTGGCTAAAATAATAACAGAACGTAATAATACAATAAATTAAAATAGTTTGAAATAAGGTTAAAAAAAGTGGATAGACTCCACCGATTCCCCAGTGCAGCCCATGTTTGACATGTATGTAAAATATGAACATTGACACGAACTCATCTCGGTAGCTAAAGGACCCGGTCTCGTCCGCATTCTGCTAAGTGCTCTTGAACGACTTGCGGACCTACGTTTGATACCCTGTCCATCAACGGCGGACGAAAGCCTGTTTCTGGCTAGCCGAACGGCGACCGGGCTCCTCCGTGCCAGGACCGAACTTGTGTGGCACACTGATACCCCTTCTCGTTTTCGGGATCAGCCGTAAGGCGATTTCAAGGCGTGGAAGGACGACCGTTGCGGGAGTTGAGGACCACAAGGCGAGGCTTAGCATCGGGGCACGGATCGGATGCAGCAATCTACGGCGGAGCGGCGCTTGGCTCGCCTCCTCGCGTCTTCAGAGAGCTCCTTCAGCCGCTCTGCTGGAACGGCAGCCGCTTCCCGGCCTCCGCGGGGTCATCTTCGGGAAGAGCTTCCAAACTTCCCGCCCCGCGGTAGCAAAAGTTTTCCGCACTGCGGAGGAAACCACGCGAGCGGAGCGCGGCTGAGGCCTAATCAAACACGGGGGAAGTCCAAAAATTGATGAAATGTTGCACTGGTGGAGCTGCGAAGTCCCGAGCGCTCCGCTTGCTCTTCGTCGCCGTTTCCACGTAAGGAGCAAACTCTTTTCCCCAACGTACGGCGCAAACCCCGAGCATCTAGATGAGAGGACTTTGGCCTTGGTGTGACTTCAGAGCTCGCCGGCGAAGGAGTGATACAGTCAGGATGGAGCACCTTTGCAATGTCAAGTAATAAATATTTGGTGCCCTATAATAATTCATTCATTAATGCACTGGCAGCGACTGCTTCTCTAGTGCAGGGTCGTAGTGGTCTGGATTCTATCCTGGAAACATGGAGTGTGAGACACGGTACACCCTGGATTTGCTAACTTGCACGCACACACACACACACACACACAACAAGCAAAGAGTACTCAACACACCTTTGGACTGCGGATGGAAAATGAAGCTCCCCGAGGGATCCTACAAGTTTGTGGGGAGAATAACAAGAACAACAATAATAATAATAATAATAATAATAATAACAACAACACCTTGTCTTTTTGGACCTTCCCTAATGATGAGCCATGTCAGTCACAGTGACTGAGAAAAATCTTTTAAATATTTTAAACATTGTTTCGAGCTCCTGTTTGTATATATTTTATTTAGATTATGATATCATAAAAATGTCCCTGTTCCGGAAAAAAAAAAAAGAAAGAAAGAAAAACAACGTCGAGCTCAAGTCTGTGTAGGCATTTCAGCTCTTTAATTGGAAAAAACCAGTGGCGTTTTTGGCCAGCCGCTCCATTATAATGTTCCTTTTCTCTGTATGTAAGGGACGCGTTTAATGCTGCATCAAGGTGGAGAAACCTTAATTTGCCGTCTGAAGCCAGAAGAGACATTTCCATTTCCTGTGGTTCGGTGCCCTCGCCTTGGCAGCGGAGAATGTATATTTTTTCTGAAATAGTACAGTTCGCCCTGGGTCGCGTTCAAAGTTGAGACTGAACTGCTAATTGGTGGACCGATGGGTCTGTGTGTCTCTGCCATGCTGCTGGTGATCAAACGGCGCTGTTGGCGCGCGCTCCCCCTCCCCCCATCTGAGAGGAGAAGGCCGCCGTGTGATGGCACCACACACTTCTCCCAGGCTTTTTATTTCCATTTTTTAATAATCCTTCTTCTCCCGCGTGTCCGTGACAGCGATCGGCCCGTGCGGACAAGCCTTCTCCGCGGGTCCGTCGCGGCGTCCGGGCAGGTAACCCGACGTCGGCGCTCCTGCGGGGGCCACCCGGGGTGGGGGCTCCGTTTGTCACCACGCCGACAGATGGAGGGGCCGAGAACATTCTGGAGAGGAGATGGTAATTAGGAACAAAACGAGCGGGAAAAAGAAGCCCGTGGGTTTTGGGCAAAGTCTGAAACCACTCCGCCCGTCGCCGTTTTACGAAGACCGTGAGAACACGCATTGTGTGTTTTCACATTTGTTTCCTTCATCAGATTTACACCCAAACTACATTTCGGTTTTTTTTAATTTAAAGGACTGAGTGAGGTATAAAAATGAAAGCACGACGTGTCACAAGATATTATGGAAAATTGTATAATTCGTTATTAGAAATTTTGGACAAAGTGCTGTTGTTTTAAAGACTCTCATAGTTGAAGTGGGGGCTCAGCACTGTAGCAGATGTTCCGGGTGGTTGGTAGTGCGGTGGAGAGCTGCGACCTTCACATCTGAAGGTTGCAAGTTCAAACCTTGCATAGTGCTGCAGTACCCTGAGTTGATCCTGTAAAAACTACCTAGCTGTTTAAATGGGTAAATCATGGTAAGTTGGTACAGTGAATAGTGCTGCTGTCTCACAGCATCTGGGTGGTGCGAGAGGACATGGGTTTGATCCCCACTCAGCCTGTGTGGAGTTTGCATGTTCTCCCTGTGTCTGTGTGGGTTTCCTCCAGGTGCTCTGGTTTCCTCCCACAGTCCAAAGACATGCTGTTCAGCTTCACCTGTACTGTGTGAGTGATAGAGAGAATGTGTGCGTTCCACTGATGTATGGTGAGTGACCCATTGCAAGTAGTGTATCTAGCAGTGTAAGTCACCATGGTGAATAAGGTGTGTGGGCTCATAACACTACATAGAGTTCATTGGATGTTGTTTTGGAGAAAAGTGTCTGAACTCTTTTTGGCTTGGAAAAGTCATGCACCTGTCAATGCTCACTACGTACCTGGTTTTACCTATTTTGTTTATGACTCCACGCGCTCCACCTGCGACCACTAATCCCAGCTGTCCCACAACAAGACAATAAAACAAGAGACGTATGTAGAGAATTAAGGGCAAACCTAGAACGATGAGCCTAATCAGGGTTCGGAGAGCTTTTTAATATATTTATTTTTGTGGAAAACCCTGCATACGACCGCAAAGGAGGCTGCAGGGGAAACCTTTAATTGATTCGAAACCTAAAAGTCATTTGAGTAATGACATCCGGCTCTCGAGTAATGATAGGACGTACTCTACGGTGCTTCAAACAGCAAAAATATGTACTGTGACTTGAGGAATGCTAATTGAGTGACCACTGATAGTCTTCAGTGTTTTATTCCTTACCAGTTTAATTGCTGCAGTTTAAACTTTATCACATGCCCTGCCTATTAGTGATTTAAAATGGTTTTGATGCTCTTTTTTTGGTGCCAGCTAAAGAGGCGGCTAATTTTCCTATATGATTAATTACTTTGTCAGCCATCGATCTCCCTCATGGAAGAGCCTTACTGGGAGCAGCCTGCAGGTTGTTCATGAAATTATTAGCACAGAAATCCCATGGGGTACATATTAATCAGGGTATACCGAGAGTTAACAATTCACATTAAAATGTAATGCATTCCTAAATTAATTAAGCTCTCATGTATAAACATCCAACACCTCCCCTTCGCTTGGAAATTTGAACTAACAAAAGCATATTCATTTTTTTAATTTGGAGGCATAACATATTTAAATGTCATTAGCCCATTAACTTTAAGATAAACATATTTTAAAATTCTATTACTAGTGGTAGGTGAATGGCCCTAGCAAGGAGACCGTCCCGGTTTAGTCCAATTAATGAAGTACAAATTAACATTTTACATTTCGAAATGATACGGCTATAGCTGAAATTGGACCAAATAAAACCAAGGTGCTTTCACTCTAATGAGACTATGTGCTGCATTCACTTGCAAAATTGCCTCTAGAATAAGTAAATAGTGTCCAGTGTAAGTAAGTCAGCAATGTTATGTCAGATATCAGCCTGAGCAGTCACATGTTACATGTTATGTAGACATATACTGTATAATATATCTAATTAATATATATATTCTGTTTTATATTCATTATATATATCATACAGTATTTGTATGTATATAAATAGATCTACATATACTGTGTAATACATTATACATATATAATATTATACAGTATTATATAGAATATTATATATTCTATATTATAGATAATAAATATGTTTTATATTATATGTGACTAAGCTGGCCCAGGACTGAGCTTCTCACATGCTAAAAAAAAGAAAAGATTCATTGAAGAGTTCTTTTAAAATCAGTTTTTCAGTATCTGAAGAGTTCCTCTCCAGCAGACATCAAGTTAAAACATAAGCACCTGAAGTACTTGGGAATACAAATATCACTGTTACAAACTTTACTAAATGATACAGTTATGCCATATATAATTACTGCAAAGGGATGGTGTCCCATCCAAAGAATACCCTACCTATTCTGGAAAGGTATACCTATACCTATTTTGTCCTTCTGGGATATGCTCTGAGCCGCCATAACCCTGCCTATGATAAACAATGCTAAAAGTGAGTGATATATATATATATATATATATATAGTATTAGGGGGTGCGGTGGCGCAGTGGGTTGGACCGCAGTCCTGCTGTCCAGTGGGTCTGGGGTTCAAGTCCCGCTTGGGGTACCTTGCGACGGACTGGCGTCCCGTCCTGGGTGTGTCCCCTCCCCCCTCCGGCCTTACGCCCTGTGTTGCCGGGTAGGCTCCGGTTCCCCGTGACCCTGTAAGGGACAAGCGGTTCTGATAATGTGTGTGTGTGTGTGTGTGTATATAGTATTATATGACATGCATACATAATTATACACATCTTTTTATTTCAGTGTATGATGAAGGTTTTTTTTTGTCATTTTACGTACATTTGAATTGACACTGGGAAGCTAGTTTTATGGTTATGTATGTTATGTTTGAATGGAATATGTCCACAAATCTGATGGGGGAATCGTTGTCTTTGCACTCACATATTAGTGATATTAAAAGACTGTATTACAATTTGCATCTTCAGAGGAGCATGTCGTGAGATCACTGCTGTTTACTGGCATCTATAAGAGGTCGCCGTGATGTTTCCACATCCACACATGATCGCTTACGTACGTGTCTACATTTACAGTGTATGAGCTTATAAGAGATCATGATTGTATATCTGGACTTACTGTATACATTTAAAGGTGGTCCCCAAATTACGATGGAATCACGTTCCGTGAAACCCATCGGAAGTTGAAAATATCGTAAGTCAAAAATACATTTAATACACCTAACCTACCGAACATCATACCCAGCATACGTGCGATGGCCATTTCAGGCTTGCTGCCACTGCCCAGCATCGCGAGAGAGTATTGCACCGCATATCGCTTGCCAGGGGAAAAAATCAAAATTCAAAATTCGACGTACGGTTTCAACTGAATGTCTATCGCCAGCTCACCATCGTAAACTCGAAAAATCGTAAATCCAACCGTCGTAAGTCGAGTCGCATCCATACATTTATTCATTTAGACTTATGTATAAGGGCTGCAATAAGGACCGTACAAGGGTTCGACACTGTGACTTTGTAGCTACCGTACAACACAGGGCTGCAGGTCACCCGTTGTTATGAAGGTCTCGGGTTCGAACACCACTCCTAGTGTAGTAACGTTGAACGTGGTTATTGTGCCAAATTACTTCAGTAAAATCGAATCAGCTGTACAAATGGGTCAATCTTTGTAAATGGCTTGCATGAAACCTCAACTGTAAGTTCCCTGGGACGAAAAAGTGTCGGGTAAGTGAATAATAACGTGTTGAACCATGTTTAGAGATCGCCGCTGTAAATCTGGATCTGCTGCATTAAGGGATCACCGCAATACCCCGTTATTTACCCTGCATTTTTTGGATCTGTCTGAGATCACTGCTCTACGCTGAGATCTGTAAGGCGGCATGAATGGCAGACAGCAGGTCTACACCCCGAGCGAGTGTTAGCAACTTGCCTCCTATACAATTCCAGATTGATCTGTTTGGCAGTTCCTCAGCCTTCGACGCTGGCAGACAGCAAAGCACAGCGGGGGCCGTGGCATCCGTGTGAACCGGTAATCTCTGAGGTGCGTTACCAAAGTACAGAGGAATGGCAAATCAAACGGGCCCCACATAAAATATTCCGGGGGTTTACAGGAAATTATTTACTAAACACATCCTCATAAATTTAGATAAGAATAATTCTGTATGATGACATTCCAGTTTTACTAAAATGTGATCGGGTTTATGTTGGATAACACGATAAAGACTTTGGTCCGTTCCCCTTTGAACTTAATCTCGCAGAAATGCTTCTATGCCCAAGAATTTGCAAGTATTATTTGGACGTTTCACCTCATTGATGTTCTATTATTTCTCTGTTGCTTGTCAAAAATGCTCATTTTTACCTTTGACAGATATTTAGTTATTTGTTCCAACAGCTGGAGTCCGTGTAAGTGGAGTCTAATGAATGTTAAAGAAATTAGTCCACTTGATGTGTTTTTTGTTCATCAAAACACTTTGTGTGTATGAGGTGATTTGTCTCATCGGCATTTACCGCCATCAATATCTGCTTATTCAGTGCAGGGTTGTGGTGATAGAGAGTATCTCCTGGAAGGATGGGGTGTGAAGCTAGGAACACCTCAAATGGGACACCAGTACATCATAGGTCAATCACATACACTAATTCACTCACCCATACACACACCAAGGGCAATTCAGTCACCAATTTGCCTGAAACACATTTTTGGACTGTGGGAGGAAACCAGAGCACCTGGAGCAGGCCCATGTGAACTCAGGGAGAACATGCAAACTCCAGACACACTGAGCTGGATTTGAACCTATCTCAGAATTCACAACCCTGGAGCTGTGAGGCACCAGTGCTACCCACTGTGCCACCATCCAGAACACCTTGTATCTCTCTCACACACACACACACACACACACACACACACACACACACACACACACACACACACACACACACACACACACACACACACACACACACACACACACACACACACACACACACACACTGAACCGCTTGTCCCATATGGGGTTGCGGGGAACCGGAGCCTACCCAGTAACACAGGGTGTAAGGCCAGAGGGGGAGGGGACACACCCAGGACAGGATGCCAGTCCATCACAAGGCACCCCAAGCAGGACTCGAACCCCAGACCCACCGGAGAGCAGGACTGTGGTCCAACCCACTGCGCCACTGCGCCACTGCACCACCCCACCTTGTATCACATGGGAGTAAAATGAAACTGAAAGGAGAAGCCGGAATTTCAATCAGTGCCACCAACAGCCATATCTTTTCAAGTTCCTATCAGTGCCATTGGGAGTGGGAGGTTCTCGTTTGTCTTAAGTTACTTAATGTCCTTTACAGCCAGACCCCGCCATTCATAACACGCTATTTACATGGGTAACACATTCAGGCCAGCTGCACTGGCGACGATCCATCCGTCGTGGGCTTACCTAGGGTGGGGTCACCTCCACAGAGCGGCGCTCCGCAGCCACACAGAAAGGCAGTTTTCGAGAAATATTAATCCTCTGCAGAATAATGACATGAGAACAAGGTTCCTGTGATATAGTCATGCTGGGCAAAGGGTATACGGAAACCTTCAGACAAACGAAAAACGTGCACAGTTCCCTTCAAACTGCTGCTCTTGGTGTCTGAAACCAATCAGGATATTTATGTGTGTGGAACGGAGCAATCTGTTCGTTTCCCTACAACATACCTTGTCAGCGAACCGAGCCCTGCGCTTTGGCACCCCGTGCTTCCGCACACACACACACATTTCACGTGTCTGCTGTTCCTTCCTTTCGTTTGTGCTCCCGTGTCTTTCATTGTTCGCCCCAATCGGACGCAGCTGTGGAGCCCCTTCTCAGCAGACGAAACCTGCATGGAAATCGTCAACCTTAACTTGTATTTGAAAAAAAATCACAGTTTACAATAGTGTGTATCAAGAATGGAATATTTTGGACTATAAATATATGGTATAAAGACAAAAACTTGCATGGTAATGGTCTACTTTGACTTGTATTTGAAAAAAATCCCAGTTTACAATAGTATGTATGAAGAATAACTCTAAGTATTTCAGACGATAAATATATAGTAAACAGACACAAACATGCATGCTAATGGCCAACTTTAATTTTTATTAAATATTTCCCAGTTCCCAACAGCAAGTACTAAGAATTCGGCATTTCAGTTAATAAAAATATCAGAGAAAGAATCAAATATTAAAATGTAAAAATCAGATAACTGCCAGTCTTTGTGTGGCTCATAAACAGTACTGTATATGTAAAATTTCAGCTGAATGAGGTAAAACTGCTCAATTTAGCAGTTGAAAAATGCTTAATGAAGGGTTTTTATTGCACTGTGATGCTGCTCCGATTGGTGCGATTCTATTGTGATGATATCAAGTACGTTTAATATGTATTTAACCGTGTATGTTCGGATAAAGTTTCACGCAGCTGCTCGAGTGATGAACATTGGTTCGTATGGTGGAAAAAAACGAACAAATTTTACTTAAGAATCACACGACCGCAACTATGTCTCTCTTTCTCCTGATGTAATGACCGCACTGCATTTTCTACGAGATGTTCGTCGCTTTGCAGAAAGACGTGTCCCGAATCGATACATGTAAATGTGCGTAAATGTGTTTACGTTAACGTAACTTTCGCAACGCGTTATTTTTGGTTAAGAGGAGGTTTGAGATGTTGCGGTTGTGCTATAAATCCTCGGAGGGAGCAAGATGTGGCTGAAGGAGAAGGGCCAAGGTGCTGAGCGGCCAGGGTGGGGGGGGGGGGGGGCTGTGTGTCTCTCCTTCATTGTCTCATTGTTTATGGCGTTTGAAATCTGCAATCTCATCCCTGCCACTTAATCAGCCCTAATCTGGGTCAGGCCTCCTCCGCCAGATGAACATCTCCGTAACCGTTATTAGTATCTTGTTAAAATCGCACCTCTTTCCCAGCAGCGTCGCGGAGGAGAGCAAGACAAGCGAGGTGGGGTGGGGTGGGGTGGGGTGGGTTGAGGGAGGGCGTTCTCCTGCCTCCCTGTTAACCGCGGTTTCACTCTTCACGCCGGCGTTCCTGGAGTTCAGTTCCGAATTTCACAACGATGCACATCAGAAATGAGACTTTGTGTTGGAGATTTCGCTTCCAGCCGCCTTTTTGCCTTTGGGACCTGGTCCTTGAGCTTTCATCAGCTGCCATTTTCGACGGCATGCAGTAATTTCATGGCTCATTGCAAGCGCTGAAAACCTTTGAAACTGCAAATGTTAACTTTGCCTGGCCTGCAGCCATTTAGGAAGCGATTAATTTAGCAAACAGAAGTGAGCCACTTTCTCCTCCTAGCTTGTGCATAATTTTTTTTTTTGGGGGGGGTGGGGGTGTGTGGGGGGGGTTTCTATCTCTGCGTTAGAATGAACACAATTTCTGTAATTGTGGCTTTGTGTATAAAAAATGTGCCGACCCACACGGATGTATCTCGCCATCGTCGCGCGGCTCTGCCTCCGTCGTACAGTAAGAGCACGCGGTGTGGTGCTGCAAAGAAGGAGAAACACCCAGAACATTCTTGACCTCATTTCCACAACTTTGACAAAAAAACGTATAATACTTACAACACTTCTTGTAAAATTTACGTAGAAACAATGCAGCTTTCATGAATTCAGGCTTTTGCAAAATACCCCAAAGTGGTTGTTTTGCCACTGCATATATAGTCCATATGTCTCATGTACTTCTAAATAAATTTTTGCAATTGTTACTTTTAATGAAAATGCTTTATTTCTATGTTGTTAAGATCACTTTCAAACATTGAGTATTGCTGTTTATTCATTTAACTGGCACTTTTCTCCACAGTAAATTGCAATTTTTGGGGTTGTACACTAATTTACTTACGATGATTCACCCATTTATACAGCTAGGTAATTTCTACTGCATCAGTTCAGGGTGAGTACCTCAATCAAGGGTACTGCACAGGGATTTGACCTGGAGATATTAATCATTTTTTGATTTCAAGTCCTTTACTATAGTTAAGAAGTATGTTTATTTCTCAGTGGGGTGACTGAGCATTCTGAAATGAACAAAGTTGTTGTGAAAAATGCAGATCATGTTCATGAAGATTCACAGTGGCATATATGGACATCCATCCATCCATCCATCCATCTGGCCAACCACGCAAATCCATCCATCCATCCATCCATTCATCCATCGATACATGCATCTGTTATCAAGAGCTGCTTGCCCACTGCTTGTCCAGTGAAGGGTCATGGTGGTGTGGAGCCTACCCAGAGTTCCAGTCCAGTGAGTGTGGCAGGGTACACCCTGGACGTGATGAAGAATTGTCATTTAAAAGAAAGTTAGAACGCAACATCAGGGCTGATTGTTTTATTATGTATCATTTTTAAGTTTGTTTTCGCTCTCTTGGTTTCCATTGAGCAGCTGGACAGCTGACACAGAGAAAGCAGTGGGACTGAACATTGAAACCCCTAAATATCTGTCCATCTTCAGTCAGGCTCTCTCAAGTAATAGCAGAAACCTTACTTTTCTGACACCTTATTTCTGACAGGTCAACACATGGTATGTGTGTACATCCTGCCCCCCCCAAAAATAACAAGTAGGGAGGAATGAATATGTATGTGCCAAGTTATCAAGTATCCACTGGAAGTCACTTTGGAGAAAAGTGTCTGCTAAATAAATAAATGTAAATGTAAGTTTATTCTGATGCATTGTGCTTGTGTGTTCACAGTTTAAAAATGTGAAGTTTTCTCCTTCCATCTGCAGGTGTTTGGTTCTCTAAGGAATAAAACTGAACCATATGACAGGGGGTAAAGAACAGTTATTTGGCTAAGTGAGAAGCAGTAGAAATTGAGGTGGATTCAAAGCGTATATTGTGATCGCTCACCTTCTCCAAGGAGCTCAGCCTCCTTCGGCACAGCTGGCCAGACAAGCAATCTGAAACCGAGGAGTACAGTGCGGTGTATCATGTACGGTACAAATGAACAACATCGAACTGATGTGTTCATCACATTCCAGAAATGTTTTGAAAACCGAATGACATAATGTTTCCGGAAGCTGCCTTTTACAGTGTGTATTCACCATTTTATATGCTTTGAGTCAATTTTCTCGGCGTGTCTGTACAGTACATGCTAACAGTCTAATTACCGAGGGGTGTCAAATTTCTAGCAGACCATTTGCATGCTAATTTTGATACCAACCCATTCCTTTTGCTTAATTAGCCAAATGAATAGTTAATTATCTGTACTATTTTGTACCAATGTATTTCCCCCCAAAACATAGCACTGAAATTGATGAATTCATGTATACACAGCAAAATAGTTATGTCTTTTTTTGTAACGGAGCTAATTAAAGACTTAATGACACTGGAGCAAAAACACACACTTAGAAACAATATTGCAAAAACCTCTGATCCACTTGGTGGAATTTTGCATGCTCATGAAACTATGAATGTACATCACATTTCTCCTAATGGCATATTTTGGAACATTTTTCTGCCGATCACCATGCTGTAGCTATGCTGCTTTCATTTAGTCACTATTAGAACCCAGTTTACCACTATGGTAATGTCTTCGAAGAACTTTTGTTGATATGTTGCAAAATAAATTGGGCAGTTTTCTGTTTGCTTTAAGCCTAATAATTTTGGTTTAAAATTTCAGCTGACTTGATCACATTTGTCATGAAACGAAATTTGAAAGTAGGCTACCCATAAATGAGGCTTTAAGAAATATTTGTCTTGCTGTTATTCTCACTGTTTGTCTCAGTGCAATTGGCTATTTCATCACTACAAATATATTTCCTGCACAAAAATTAAATGTTTTTCTCTGTGCTTTTGCTGTTGAATAAATTTTTTAAAAATTCATATTTAATATCAACTTTTAATTAAAATTAATCAACTTGAATAAGACAGAAAACAAAATGCAGAGTATGTTTCCGAACTTGAAACAAGTTCAGAAAGACTAGATAACAAATAATAATTTTAAATTTTCGTAATGTGAAGGAAAATGTTAACTGTTTATTATTTAATGCTTTTTCATGCACTATCATTTTTAGTTTTATTATTATCTTATGCAAGTCAGTAGACAGGCAATCTATCTAATGAGATTCAAACACAAGTCATTTATCATGTTCTTAATGCTTGAGCTATGGCTTCGGAGGACAACAATATACACAGCTGGAGGAATTAACCTAAAATTGCACGTAGTGTGCCTCCAAAGCACCATAATAATAGGACAGGCTTAATACAATAGCAAGTGGATGAAGTCAAGGCAGTCATAATGCTTACTCTATATACATAATGCAGAAGTACTTTGGGGGAGAGACCTCGGTAGCACGGAGACGGACGGAATCACCTCCAGCACTGTGTCTCATCTAATCCATATAAATGATCACAGAATAGCAAAATTAAAGATCTGAAAAGCTTCTTTAAAGTGACATTTACTGTGCTTTCTGGCAGAGCGACAGAGTAATGTACTCTAGCATGCAATGTAAGGTGGAAGGAATGGCCTCACGCATCTCTCCTTGCAGTATGAAGAGGACGTGTGAACCTTCTCAATGGCTGAGTCCAGGAACATCAGGAGATGATACTTTGATACTTGATGTCATGACCCCAATGCAGCGGATTCTGTGCCACTAGGGGCACTGCTGAGCAATGTCCGCGTTTCCTCAGACCATTGCTACGCACCACTAGGGGCACTACTGAGCACTACTGAGCACTGTCCTAGATTGCACACACCACTACTCTGCCTCCACTCTGTACCACTAGGACACTATTAACTCTTATGGACCGATACTGAGTCCCTACAGCTCACACAGACACTGGACGCAGTTTAGCTGAAGCGGGAAAAATGGGACGGCAAGACCCAGACCAAAGGACCCGGATTCACGTCCCTCCTCCTGATACAGTACCATTGAGCAAGGTACTTACCCTGAAATTGCTCCCAATAAGATTGACCTAGATGTATAAATGGGTAAATCATCATACGTAGCTTAACGCTGCAAGTCGCTTTGGAAGAAGTGTCAGTTAAATAAAGACAAACAGGAAGGAGTCAAATTCAATACACCGACTCCACCTGTTTAAACATCATGACGCAGGGAAAAGAATCAAGCCCTCCCATCAATGTATTTTGTTTCTAGCTGCAAAACCCACTGTTCATGTGTTTAGGTGAAATCATTTTGGCAGCAGGGTGTGGCAGGAGTGTGGGACTGGGAGCGAACTCTTGTGACACATAGATCGATTACATATTAATAGAAAATTTTACAAAAAGTGAAACGAAGGAAAATTCCAGAAAAATCTATTCAATGCGGACGTAATGCATTATTGTTTTTTTACTGTTGCTCCCTCGGTACCATTGAGTCTAAGGCCCTTGGCTGAATAACATGAGTGAAGTTATAGTCTGAACAGGAATTGCAGCTCTCAGCTACAGAAAACTGAAATTTCTTCCAGTGCCATGCTCCGTGGCAGCAGAGCGTATTTACATTTCAGAAATTAAGGTTCCCGCTATAGATGAATGGAAGAATGTTAGGAGATTGTAAACGCAATTCTGCCTTTTCCTTTATGCATTTTAAATTTCTAGATTAATTCCTCCTAATGGAAGGTTAAATACGTGCTCACCGGAAACCTGTTACAATCGATACTGGGCCCTCCAGAAAAAAAACCGAAATAAAGTATTATAAAACCAGCCCTCTCAGTGGCAGTGCATCTCTTTATTTTGGTTTAATTCCTCCCCGCGGTTGTCTGTGGGACTTCATTTCAGTCATCCGATAGTCAATATGCAGTTATTTATTTCTGACGTCATAAACTGCATAGATAAATATAATAAGCACCGTCGTGAAGATGTGAACCTGATCGTTGCTGAAATTTATGGCCAATCCGTAGCTGCTGGATGATGGTTAAAGGCCTGTGGTAATGGATTGGAAAAACCAAAGTTAGGAATTATTTATAAACCAGTTCCCATTTTTGTTGAGGGGGTAGAGTGTAGCATTTCATATCTTTCAGAAATAGGTGCATCTGTACCTGGTCGTCCTGTAGGAACATCTGCTCCAGTATTTAGTGGGGAGAAGCCTTCACCCGTCATACAGCCACTACAATATTAATGACGTTGAAACAACAGAAGTGAGCATCAGTGATACGGGGCGCCCACATTCCTATGTGTCTCTCCTTATCATAAAGGTCCCACATGTCTCAGTAATATCCCTAAAATAAAAATGATAACATTGTCTTAATTACATCCCTCGAACAATGATGTTCACCGGCCAAACACATCAAATTTAATTTGGTTTTGGTTCAGTTTGGTCTTATATTTCCAGTACAGGTACATTGTCAGATAAATGTGAGAAAGAAAACAGTAATTACAGGGAAGGGAAATTACATCAGAAATTAAGGAAACGGTGAAAGGGTTCATCTTGAAATAGGCTTGGGCAGCGTATTAAAAAGGCCATTAACTGAAAAGAAGCAGGTGCGTTATCCTCGCTGACCAAACCGAAACAAGCACATGCACGGAAAAGGAGAGAATGAGACATCATTACGCATTTATAAAAACAAAACACAACGTAGCTTAGAAGCAAACCCCTATTAAAATTATCATTTTTTTAACGCTCCTGTACTAATTTGCAGACAAACATTGTTTTACTGATAAACACATAGCAATCAAACTGAGAAAATTAAGGTGAATATGGGAGAAGGTCAATATTACTAACTTGTACATCAAAACCGGCACAAAAATTTCACCCCCTAGCTGGGCAAATAAAACTTTTGTCGCCTTGATTGAAGCAAACGTCTTGTTTTGTTAAACTTTTTCTGTGTGTGTGAGTGAGTGCCTATATAAAAAGCATGTTCCACATTCCATTAAGTATTTATTAATGAACTAAATAAATTTAAATTAATAAATAAATGTAAATGTAAATGACTCCAAAAAAATGCTCTTCATTTCCTTAGAATGATTCCCTTAAGTGAGAAGGGGAAAGTATTAGTTTTGACTGGTAAAAGCAGATTAAGCATATTCGTTGAATGACAATTTGTGCTGAAGCGACAAAAGTTATCGACTGTCGATATCCAAACTGATCCTAATGTAATGCAGCATTTTCAGGGAAATAATTGCAAAATTTGCAATAAATGTTATTTTCCTGGAGTACGGACAGCAGACGCCCCTTGGTCGACGTGTGGAAACTGTCTGCTCTGCACTTGAACATCGTCCCCCCCGTGTGAACCATCCCGTCTCGGAGCCGCGCAAGTGTTCTAATATAAAGTTCGAAAATTGTGAGCAAATTGCTGTAGAGCAGTTCGGATATCAAAGGTGAAAATGTATTCAGCGCTCAAGGTTCCCGTCTCCGAGTCCAAGCCATTTGATGCCATAATTTTATCAGACATGTTTCTGGGCCTTTCACCGGCCCCGAGAAATTTACAAGTGACGAGAGAGGTCTCCTGCCTGATAGGGGACCAGGCCAACATGGTGACTGAAGCAAATTATATGAAGTTTTTTTTTTTAATCAAACTTGCTCCTGTCTGATGTCTTTTCTATGGGCCAGATGTCAAATGTTTTCCATTGATGTCAATGTAGAAGTAATCGCAAAAGCCAATCCAAGCACGCGTTTCCACTGCTTCTCTCGCTACAGAACACCTTTGAGGCATTTAAGATTATTTCTAAAATTTTAAGACATGTAATCTCTGAGAAAAAAAAAAAAAAAATCCTCAAACATAGCATAAAAGTAATTAAGTAAATTATCAAGGCAAAGGTTAATTAGGTGGCTCCCGAGCTGGCAGGACCGGCGAGTCGCGCAAACAGCACAATGTTGCTGTATTTTTTTTAATTTTTTTTTTTTGACAGCCTGAACACGATTACCTTTTTAGCGTAATCCTCAAAAACCCTCCTCGCACTCCGAGTCCGACTGTTCAGATTCGTAAAGCGATATTTTAATTCAATTTAATTCAATTAATGCAGCGTTTGTGAAGAAGAAACCTTTTCAGATGCCTTGACGAAACCGAAGACGCTGTTGTTCGCACGCTTTCTTATGGAAAAGGCTGCAGATTAAAGTCGTCTTTAATTTTTCTTTAACTCGCCAGCTTACGCTGTTGCCGGGATGCCAGCGCCATGTATTGGATATGAAAACAAATACATTGGGAAACGACTCCTTGCAATTACGTGAAATGATAATACACAGAAAAAGTTCAAGACACTTAATTACTGACAATAATATCGCCTTTGTTCGTATGCTGCATGTTTGGTCGAAAAGTCCCCTGCGCGTGAGTTTGTATCCTTTGTTTATCTTTTATTTTTTTCACGTTCGGCTTCGCTGTGATGATAGAAAAAAAAACTGATTAAAAATGTGAAATCTGGAGGGCGAATACAAAGTATTTCTGATAATTGTTATACTTCCAATTATTTTCTATTTTAATTCTCGCGCGCGTTTTTGCCGTCCCCTACATACCGACTGCGATTTTTCAAAAGCGAACGCTATCGAAGGCCAGCAAGCGAGTCTTTTCCCAGCACCGCTGTTGCCAGGTGACTGAGATGTGGGAAAAATTGCACCAAACTCGAGTGTTTTTCCACTTTGCCGCACAGCCACAAAATCGGCCGCGTTCCACAGGTGCCCCGACCAGATAAGATGCAGAGCGATATAAAAGGCTGGGATCTCCTTCTAAGGGGCACTTTTCCCCCCAAAATTTTGTCTCCATGAACACGGCTGCGCGCGCGTTTGCGTCCGAATGCGTTTGGGTCTCAATTTACAATTTGCAAAATGTACCGCTTTCTCAGCGTCGTCATTTCGGCCGAGGAAACAGGAGGCGCCTTCGCACGCACGCACGCCTTACCGCGGGCCCGGCGCATCCAAGGCCGACGGCGAAGGCCGTTTCGAAATGTTTTCCTCCCGGTACCTCGTGCCAAGCGGTGCGGTCTGCTGCACCGGCAGCTCAGAAACAAGAGCGTAGCTACAGCATGGCAAACAGCTGCCTGCTCTCCGCCCCACACACACCCACCCCCCCAAACACACACACACACACACACATCTCCTTCTCGCTCACTTTTTTCTTAAATGGCATGAAGGTTGAGATGGCTGGATTCCAGGATCATCACGCCGGAGACCACACAGATGGGCGAGATAAAAGTTCTCTGTGAGCCTCTCACAATGCCTGCCATTTTCCGTACCAGTGGAAAAGGGGGCGCGGGGACGAGGGAGGGGGAAGCCACCTGCGACCGTGACATCATTCTGGCAGAGGCCCAGCCCAAAGGCGCAGGGGGCCGGCTCCTTATCGCATATCGTGTATCACCTGCAGCCCCATGTCGGGGCGAAAGAGACAGATTTCATCTGTCATCTCCGAGAGGATCTCGATATAATTTACTGGGCCGACGCGACGGGCAGGAGAGCGGAGTAGAGTTGCCAAACTTAATCTTACAGATGAGGAGTCTCCTATTCTGCCCTGTCATGACTCCGCGTGCATTTGCAAAGGCTTCGCTTGTCACCGGCTCAGCTCAGATAACTTTCGGACAAGGCGGTACAAATAGGGTGTTTTACGCCGCGGATGTAATTTCAGCCGCGCAAATGGCCGCGCTGTCAAAAATCACTGCAAATATTACTATAATAAAAATAGGCTCCTCGAAGCATTTCGCAATGAGACAAAGTGCAGTAAGAAAACAATAAAAATAATGTAGCAATTGAAAATGAGCGCAGTGTAAAGTTGCATGACATCAGCGAAAGAGAACGAAAGAATATTTAGAGAAAATAAGAAAAAAACGAATGAGGACGACAAAAAAAGTGCCCTCGAGTGCGTTCTATGAAAACAATTCTAAACATGTCTGTCCCAACCCATACATGTAAACTATACGCATTCAGCTGATATTTTTTATTTTTTGTCAAAGCATTGTCTGAAGTACAGTATGTATTTTTTATTCTGTAGTAAAATATGTAGCCGGATTTTTCTAATGGTAAAATATTTCAATTTTGTTTTGGAACAGACCTCCCGTCAGTCTCGTTTCCTTTATTGTTTTTATTCAGCACTTTTCTCCAAAAGTGCCTTACAGTGTCAGCTTTGTGCAGCTATTTACCACGATTTGCCCATTTGTAAAGCCAGATAGTTCTTATTGCATAAATTTAGGGTAGGTACCTTGATCAAAGGATTCGAACCCGGCTCTTTCGAGTGCCGTGCCAGCTCTGAGTACTTCACCACCTGCTTATTGATACACATAATTTTTTAAAAAATTTTGTACAATGTGTAAACTATTAATTTTTTTTTTTTAAGAGTACAACCATCTCCCATCATCAGTCACATGCGGTAAAGAATCACCGATGAGCAGAACCCTAAAGCCCGAACGGTGCTGCAGGTCTGCGGCCATGAGGCCGTTCCTGTCGAACCTTGGGCTCGGTTCCTACATCTGTGGAATGCGCTGGGTTATCTAACAGATGCCACTAGGCAGGCAGGGGGAAAAAACCTAATAGTGTATATCTCTACGGCGGGTGTTCAGCCTCAGTGGGCAACCAGGGCTGCAATGAAACATGCGTGAAGTTGAAGTTATTCTCCAGGAATGTCACACAATTCTTGCTTAGATAAGTCCTCAAATGACTGTGGCGTGCGCCGCTCTTGTAGGCGCCTATCGAGGTGCCGTAGTACCCTAGGAATATTCGCTGAGATTAAGGTGTCACGATTCGGGACGGGTATGGCTTTTGCGTCATCCTCCAAACTTTAGCGGGCGTCAGGAGCGCAGCAATCCTGGACCGCCGCCCCCGAAAGGGAAAGAAATGCTGCATCCCGGGATCCACGTCGTGGAAGTAGGGTGGCGCATGGGATTTGCCATTTCCTGAAACAGAGGAACTGGAGCAGGAATAAAATCACTCTACTATGCCTTCTATAGCTGTATTTTACTCTGGTTTCGTTTTTCTCAGCTATTTTATTTGGACTGATCACACATTTTCATAATCATTATTATTGTTGTTGTTGTTGCTGTTGTTTTTATTCATTATCTTTTAATTTATTAATATTAAAAATAATAATAATTATTATTATTATTATATTTACATGAGGGAGCGCGGTGGCGCAGTGGGTTGGGCCGCAGTCCTGTTCTCCGGTGGGTCTGGGGTTCGAGTCCCGCTTGGGGTGCCTTGCGGCAGACTGGCGTCCCGTCCTGGGTGTGTCCCCTTCCCCTCTGGCCTTACGCCCTGTGTTGCCGGGTAGGCTCCGGTTCCCCGTGACCCCGTAAGGGACAAGCGGTTCTGAAAATGTGTGTGTGTGTGTGTGTGTGTGTGTGTGTGTGTGTGTGTGTGTGTGTGTGTGTGTGTGTGTGTGTGTGTGTGTGTGTGTGTGTATTTACATGAGGGGGTGCGGTGGCGCAGCTGGTTTGGCTGGGTCTTGCTCTCCGGTGAGTCTAGGGTTCAAGTCCCGCTTGGGGTGCCTTGTGTCAGACTGGTGTCCCGTCCTGGGTGTGTCCCCTCCCCCTCTAGCCTTGCGCCCTGTGTTGCCGGGTTACGCTCCGGCTCCCCACGACCCCGCATGGGACAAGCGGTTTCAGAAAATGTGTGTTTGTGATTATATTTATATTTACTTTAATCATTTAGCTGACGCTTTTTTCTTCTTCTTCTTGTTATTATTATTATTATTATTATTATTATCATCATCATCTTTCTCTAAGGAAACGTCCAGGGTCAGGCGTTGCTCGTATGAGACAAAGATGCCAGTTTGCATAATGATTTATCGGATATTTTTCTGGATTAATTCACTGTAAGTATGTCACTCAAGGGTCCAACGACAGCAGCTGCATTCTAACCTGGAGCATTTAGATTACAAGCCACTATACTACCTGGCGCTCCTGTTTAACTAAATGTGTAAACTCTCCAGAGGTGGAACAGTCAAGGGGGGGCAATGGCCTTGAATAGTGTTGAAAGGCATTTTTCTGGATGTTTTCAACACGCTTCTCAGTCAGAAATGAAAACAATGTGCTTATTTTCTACTTGCTGTTGTTTACAGGCAGGCTGGAATACAAAAAGTTTTCACTAAATGTCCCAAGATGCAACATTATATGTGGCATATGGAGCGTAACACCATCAGACAACCAGGTTAGAAGAGTAATGTCGCCAGATTTCACGGTTCACCCTGCACAAATGTATGACCAACCCAGCACTGCGCCTGGGTGTCGGCAGAGACGGCAAACTATTCAAATAAATCTGTTATTTATTGACCGAATGTCACAATATCACACTCATAACGTTATCCATGAGTACAGGATGAAGGGCTCTCACTAGAAAAGGATGACGTTGTGGAATCAGCGAATTAACCCCCCACCGGGAAAATCAGGACTGGGATGAACGGCCAAATGTCTTTCATTTTGCGAAACGTGGTACAACCCAAGTAGACGCTGTCCCAGTAGCTGTAATAATGCAGTGGTTGGTTACCCTCAGACTGATTTTGAAAATGATTTGCTATAATGTCACAATGGCAGTACGTCATTACTAAGACATGCAATAGTTCTTATTATTTAAAACAGACGTTCGCGCAGTCTTATAATAATATTTTGCGTATCGAGATGCTAAAATTTCTGACAGTCAAAAGCGACAGATGTGTCACGAAAATGAGTCGTTTCAATTCCAGATGTTCCGTAATGAGCTGCTAGCAAATACGGCACTTAAATATCTGTCCGGAAATCTGACAGCCCAAACTGCACTAAAGCACATGAAGCATTTACGGAGAAGAAATCCTTAAAACTGCCTTTTCCTGGGCCGAATCTCAGATTGAAAAATGACCGAAGCACACACTGTGTTTAAAGACTTTCACACAAAGGGATAAAACCATCTGCACAGATACACGTTGCTCATAAGTATATAAACCATGAAAAATATACAGTTTTAAGTGGATAACATGAAGTGTCAGATAACGATGCAAATAATATGAAACTGATGAAAGAAATGCCTTTAATGTGGCTCCTTATAAAATAGTTTTGTTGAAATAGTTTAGATGTTCACACATTTAAATGTGTGTGTGTGTGTGTGTGTGTGTGAGTGTGTGTGTGTGTGTGTACTCCAAAATACAACGCTCAGGCTCAAAGCTGAAAGATATCGAGTGTAACGTATGTTTATTTTTTATTTTCTAATTGTTTCAGCAACCGAACTGCAACAACGTTCCTTGTTTGCTGTATGAGCCTGTGAACAGGTGCGGCAATTTTTTGTCGTAAAATTTTTTAAAAATGCAAAACATAAAATGGGAAACAAAAAGAAAAAAAGGTTTCCGTCCCTTTTAACAAGAAATGTTATTTTCAAACACATTAAAGCGTGTCTTTTTCTCATTACATTCTGAATAAGAAGATGAGCATTTCATCTTACTACCACCATTAAAATTCTCCCAAAAAAGCACCTGAGTAATTTAATCATATTTTCCCCTCCTCAGGAAGTGAACCATTGCAGAGTTTGAGGGTAACCAACCACTGTCTTATAACTTCATATATATTTTCTCTTAATCGGTTTTTAAATATTTATGAATCGCTAAAGCCACCCAGCCCTGCCACAAGAAAAAAAAAAAAAAAAAAGAAAGAAAAGAAAAATAAATAAAATAAATAAATAAATAAATAAAGAGGAAATGGGGAAAGGCGCTAAAAGACGTTTGGAAGCTCGCTGGGTTTTTGTAGGAGAGATAGTGCAGGCAGGAGATTTGTGACAGAACAGAGCATGAAACCCATCAGCTGATGAGTGAAAATCCCTGCTTTCTAATTAATAGAGGTACACAGGCCAAAGGATGAGGGAACCAGGGAAATGAAATCAGGAAGAAGATACCATCATTCATTTCTGGGGCCCATTGTCACACTTCAGAATCTGCTGTAATGAATCACTCAAGCATTCTGCAGATACATTTAAATGGTGAAGAAAATTCATTGTCCAGTGGAGAGCACTTGATAAGGATCTTTTCTTCTTGCTCTTCTTCTCCTTCTTCTCCTCCGACAAAGGGGCCCTTCTGATCAAAAAACGAAATCAAGGTCCTCCAACAGGTGGGCTTTCTGTAAAGCTCCAGGAATCTTGCAAATGAACCGAACAGATTTCACTTCTTCTTTCTCCCCCCCCCCTCCGCTCCCCTCGCTCCGTCCCTGCCTTCCCTCTCGGCCCGATTTCCCGTTTCCATCGCCGGCGGAGAAAAAGCAGCTTCCAGATGTTTCTCGGGGAAGCTTAAGATCAGAGGATTTGCCATGCTGGAAATTCTTCAGAGGTCAAGTGAGAAAGCGCCAAGGTTGAGGGGAAGCGTAATAAAATAATACTCGGCCTGTCAATTTACAAGCGCAGTGTGCTGCCCGTTTTCTTTATGGACGCGGAGAAGGCAACCGCGCTCGGTCGAGACGCACCAGGAACGAGGTCCCCTCCCCAGCTCTGGCTGACACGACTTTCTCTGTTTGGTGAGATAATGAAGAACTGGTTTGATCCCTTCCTGCTGCCAGGATCTGTCAGGAATTTTTTTTTTTTTTTTTTCCCGCCCTTAATTATTCCAAAATGTCTTTCGATTTGTTGTTTGTGTCACAAAAGCAAACACACCGTTCCTCGGAATACTGCAAATATCTGGCTGACCTTTGCTGTCGTCTCCAGAAGGAAATTCACTCTTCACTCTCCCACTGTAGATATTGCTCTCTTGGGTATAATAGTAGCTCTCGCTCTTGGACCTAAAACCAACATCCTTCATGCATTCAGCCCATCTCACCTGACGCCACCTGCTTCTGCTAGAAACTATAGAGCAATTCATGAACGTCGTTCAAATGACACTGCAATATTATAGAATATATTCGGAAAACAAAGAGAGGATCGTTTCGTGAGCAAAATTTCAAAATATGTTTTGATACCCACCATCCGTATCGATGAGAGTTCTAAATGTCCTCTAGTTCATACCATTGTCTTCATCACTAAGTGTTTAGCCTGCAGTTCAGCAATTTTTACATAGTTTGGATATTGGATCAGGAGCCTGGCAGCCTACAGATGTTTCCAGAAGAGACACCAAGCATCTGCATTCATGGCCATCGAATTAAGATCAGAAAAAGCCCGAAGTTGAGTCCTTGATGGGGTTCTGCTGAAGGGTCGGAAAGTGGTGCGACAGAAGTGTCGGAAGCTCTGGAGCGTTGAGGAGCGAGAGGAAGAACACTGGTGGATATGACAGAGCTCCTGCTTTTAGAAAAGCGATCGTGCCGGAGAGCAGGGAGACTTACCGCGTATCAGATGGTCGAACAGGTGAGTTAAATGGCCTTATTTAGCGAAGTCCATCTGGTTTATTTCAAAG
This sequence comes from Scleropages formosus, assembly GCF_900964775.1. Lineage (NCBI taxonomy): Eukaryota > Metazoa > Chordata > Actinopteri > Osteoglossiformes > Osteoglossidae > Scleropages > Scleropages formosus. The sequence goes on from NC_041823.1 coordinate 6,617,604, forward strand.
GCGTCCTGTGTGCACCTCGGTGATCGAAAACAGAAGCCGAAGATTGTGTAAAGCTTGTCATTATGAGTGAGAGTGACTGCCCTGTGATGAACCATCCCGGCTGTACCCTGCTTCACACCTTGTACGTGCAGGACAGGCTCTGCACCGTGGTAGCACTGCACCGAAGAATGATGATTGATATGAAAGAATGAATGGACAAACAAACAAACGATCCGATGAACGATCCGCTCAACTCAGGACCACTTCAAGGTCGCAATGAGATGATCGACTTCCTTAAAAATCCTAAAAGTGTACATAGATCTCTTATCCCAACACAACTATAGGACTGCACACCACTCAGTGACACACTCTTCAGTTGCATGTTGCTAAGCGATGCACTTCGCAGAAGATGGTCCAGACGTCGTTCTGCTCTCGAGAGCTCAACTTCAGTGCAGTGTGTATTTAGCACAAGTCTACTTGCCTGCTAAGCTGTTTGGGTGAAGGGCAAGATGTTGGCGGCTTCTGGCCAGACTAAGCTGCGATCTGCCGCAGTGTGGCTCCTTATGTCATCGTCCATCTGTGCCATCGCAAAGGGGCACAAACCGGTCCTCCCACACACTGCTCCGAAGTCAAGCACAAAGTTCCGGGTCTCGCTTAGGGAGATGGATGTCGTATACGCAAGGTTGGGGCGCCAAAAACAACCATCCGATTTCTCAGCCTCAGGAACTAGCCTGTGCATCACTAGTTGGGCCTTCAGTGAACTTTTTGCAGCCTATGATTATTATCTTTTGTTCATTTAGTTGACACTTTTCTTCAAGCAACTTTCAATGTGACATTTTTATACTGTTTACATAACTATTTACCCATTTATACAGCGCTTTAATTTTTACTATACAGGTGATTCCCGGTTCATGATGGACTTACGATCCACGAAATCCATCATAAGTTGAAAATATCATAGGTCGAAAATGCATTTAATACACCTAATACACACCTCTGGGAGATGCAGATTGCTGCCGCTGTCCAGCATCGCGAGAGAGTATCGCACGGCATATCGCTTGCCCGGGAAAAAATTCAGAATTCGAAGTACAGTTTCTACTGAATGTCTTTTGCCAGCTCACCATCATAAGTCGAAAAAATCGCAAGTAGAACTATCGGAAATCGGGGACCACCTGTACTTATTTACTACAGTTATATACTTACTATACTACACTTATTCAGGTTAAGTTGCAGCACTGTGGCACAATGAGTAGCTCTGCTTTCTCACAGCACCTGAGTAGTGCAAGAGGACGTGGGTTCGATCCCCACTCAGTCTGTGTGGAGTTTGCCTGTAGTGTGTGAGTGACAGAGAGTGTGTGCGTTCCAATGATGTATAGATGAGTGACCCAGTGTAAGTAGTGTATCTAGCAGTGTAAGTCACCGTGGTGAATGAAGTGTGTGGGCTGATAACACAACACAGAGTTCATTGGAAGTCAATTTACAGAAAAGTGTCTGCTAAGCAAATAAATGTAAATACCTTGTTCATCTGCTCTACCACCTGGTACCCCAAAAACCATTGTATTGGATTGGTTGTGATGGCAATTTAAAGAATCAATTACAAAGGAGCAGTAATGCTAAGAAAGTGGAACACAATAACCTCAGAAGGCGAAAGAAGCAGTCACATGTCTGTACTCCTGCACAATGTACTTGATGTGAACCGCGCTAATAAAATATCAATGTTATATTATATTGCATAAATCCAGCGTTTTTAAAGGGTAAAAGAAAAAAAACTGCAAACTCAAAGAACTCACACACACAGTGTCTACAACTGCAGAGAACCAAAGTCTAACCTAGCAGCACAGGGCACAAGGCTGGAGGGGGAGGGGACGCACCCAGGACGGGACACCAGTCCATCGCAAGGCACCCCAAGCGGGACTCCAACCCCAGACCCACCAGAGAACGGGACCCAGCCAAGCCCGCTGTCCCACCATGCCAATGGTAATTAAAAATACAATGTAATCCGATTGTATAAATTATATACATAAATACAATGTAAATCTAAATAAATTAAACAAAATAAAGAACTCTTGTTCAGGATGTAGAAAACATGCATGTCCATCTCTGGCCACCAAGCCCAAGGTAGTGGAACCCACCTGCAGCAATTTATGGTAATACACTTCAAACTGCAATATCTAGAATGTTGTAACTGAAAAAATATTGTTGTGCCAAAATTTCTAAGCGACGTTTCAGGGTTAAATATACGATTAAAAAATATCTGTGACATTACGCGGACCTCGGACATACAGCCGCAGTTCCGTTTTCCAAAACGCTGCTAGGAAAGAAGGTTCTGGAACACGTCTGCGGAACAAAGGAGAACTGCGTGGTCAGGTGACAGCTCTGGAGGGCAGGTTCTCATTGGTCTCCTGCCTGCGGACGCACATCAGAAGGCGCTTGCAGTAAAGAGGCTGGCAGTTGCCCAGGCAGGATGGCAAAGCAGTTGTTAGGTGTTTGCTTATTATTTATTTGTTTGTGTGGATGTTTGTGCCATTTCATTGTTTAAAGGTTTTGTCTGACAGCAAGCTTCAGTCGGGAGGGGTGCGGGGTGGTTGCGCGGAAAGCGAGCAAGTTCTCGTTCGGCGCCCCTTTAATTTGTTTGTTGTTTTTGTTTAGCGTGTAAATAAAGGGCCTTTGTCTCGTTCCGTCACTTGCGCGCCAGTCACCCTGCGATCATATCTATTTGCGCCACACGATTGGAGCCAACTACCACGCACTTACCGCAATATTGCACAAGGTTTTTATCATATGGAGAGAATTTTACATGACACATTCTATATTATAACTATGCAGCATTTCATCTGAACAAAATGTATATTGCAGACAGTTTCCAGCGTTTCATAACATTTTCAGAGGGTTCGAGTTAATTCGGGGAGCGCTGCGCTCGGTTGTCGACAGCACCAGCTACGCGGAAATTGGGGGAAAAAAATCATTTCGCTTCCTTCGGCTGTAGCATATGAATATGACAGTCGCCATAGAACGCCATTGATAAGTACGCACGCGATAATCTTCATAATGTTGCAGAACGTAGGATCTGTCTTTGTGGGGGAAAAATGCGATCATTATAACGTCCTTTTTTCCCCCCCAGATCATGTAAATGGCAAATTAAAAGCGAACATGTAACATAAGAGAACCGCCCACTTGCACTCCCACCACACACATTGAGAACGCTCAGCTGATGGCCACGGGCCTCCTGCTGCAGGGTGGGGGGGGGGTGTGGGGGGGCGCTGGGCGAACATGCAAAGTAATGCATATTTTCTGCAAGCTTGGCTGACAGACACTGCAAACCTCTCGCAGGGGAAAAAAAAAAAGATCAGTTATAGCATATTAGTTATTTTATACATGTTAGTCATGTCAGTGTGAGAGCAATAAAAAGCATTTTGATCATAATATATAAGAAATTACCATGCAAATATGTATGTTCCCAAGAATATGTTTGAAAAGCATCTTTCACTACTTAACCTTTTTCTTTTGCGCTTCTTTCTTCCTTGTCCTTGTTCTTTTCGAAGGATAATTTAAGTTTTCGGGTTGCTAAGCGGTTCAGTCCTATTCTGGGGAACCAGTACTGGGGCAAACAAGGGTTTTAGCAGTACTCTGTCTTTTTTGGCTCAACCCTTATATCCCAATGCAATTATTTAATATACAACCACTCGTAGTCTGCATATGAGATATGAATATAATTGTATGTTACTTTTTAATTACAGGAAAAATCGAACTTGTAAGATGACGGCCTGGAAGGTGCCATTGCATTGTTATGTTTTTTCATCCTCGTTTTCTGATTATGTGAGCTGGGCTCCTTTGCTAAGCGATGATAAGCGGAATTTCCATGTTCTCTGCATAATTAATCCATCTTTGCCTCTCTCCATGCCAAGTCTGCCGTTATCGCCTGCACATGCCTGAATTGCAAAAGAATCCTCTCTTCAATTGGAACTTATTGATATTCTAAAAAAACTGGAAATCCTTAAATTTAAGCCACAGATTGTTAAATGGATTAATTTCGCGGCAATCGCAAGCATCTAACGCGGGAAGACAGGCAGAGCAAATTGAAAGTGTCTCCTGTTTGTGGAGTTTTTAGTCCCAAATGATAGGGTTTATTGGCATGTTTTTTTCCCCTCCATAGTCAAAAATTACCATTCATTTGCATCGCATAAAATACTTTTATATGGTTGGAAATTCAGAGGAATTTCTTTCAATGCCTGTCGTTTCCCTGCCTGATAACAACTTCAGCTTCCCACATCTGGACGCTTTTGATACTGGCTAAAAGAAATGTCTGAATATTTAATATTTCTATCTGTTTTTATCGATGGTTTCACTATTAAAGGCAGCTCCGCTATTTGCATGAAGCCTGCCAGATGTAGATTTATTTCTGGAGTTGTCTGCACCAGGTCTTGACGAAAGGGTGCTATATAGGTTCGTTTTGCCTCCTTTTTCCTCCATCCACGCTCTTGTCTCAGCGCATGTGATTATAAGTGTTTCCCGACAGTGTGTTTTTGTGTGTGTTTTCCCCCTTTCTGCCAGCGTTCAGTGCACTGCTCCTGATTAATTGCTTTCTTCTTTGCCTGGAAGTCAAACCGGGTTTCCACCTAAGTGCTACAGCACATAAAAGTCTTTTCACTGCATTGGAGGGAACGATGGAGCAAACGAAATATACTGGAAGTCACGATAGATCGCGAAAAATAGAAAACACACATTAATACAAATATTTTTTCCTAAATAAAAAGAAAGTGTTCTTTTCATTGCCTTGTAAAACGATAAGATCAATATATCAGCTATAAAAGCAGTGATATTTTTAAAAAATTGAACGTTTTTTTTTTTTTTTTTTTAAATATGCAACTGGAGGAAATACAGATTAACTGGCAGCCAAGACAGGAAATAGGAAATCAGCACGCTTATTATTGTTACATCTGTCATGTTTAGAGGCACTGATCACAAATATATAATTAACCAGGCCTGCTTCAGACTATGCCTCAGTCTGTATAATCTAATAATTATAGATTAATCAGCGTGATACTCTGTATACATCCTTGGCAGTTCCAGTTAAGATGTTGCATAAATTGGGTGCAGCTGTAATTCTAGGCAATTAATCTGTCAAAATATAGAGCCAAGGCACTGTACATTTTGCATCCATATGCCATTTCGCTCTGATACTGATCATATATTATTCCCACAAAGCAAACCTGAAAGGAGCTTCCAAACACTGTTGCCATGTCCACATAATTTACCAGACATATTACAGCAGAAATAAATAAATAAAAATAAATATGTTTTTACTTTCTAATGTTCTGAATTTGATTTCTTAAGATAAGTAAGCACTAAGGGTGCTGACAAGGTTTGAGTCCCCCGTTTCAGTTATACAGTGTCATGAAGAAGAAACTCGGCACCAGCTTCTGTCAGTGGTAGATACAATGTACACATGTGTTATGAAAAGTTATTTTTTTACTTAAATTCACTTTTCTGATATTTGAAGGTATGACAAGAGGCACTCTTGAATAATTAAAAGAAATAAATATAATTTTCTTTAATTATAGAATAATTAGAGAAATAAATAACCATTTTTAAAAAGTAACAGATTCCGAAGCATTAAATAAATGTTCCAGAGCTGAAATTCTTCCATGCCTGTATACCATTTATGAAACTCTGCATTAGAATTATGCATGTAGACCTGATGGAAAACCGCACATAGTGATGATAACCTTGTTTTTTGCCATGTCAGGTAAGGTAGTGCCTGGGTTATGAGGGCAAATCACCTCAATATATAAATATCAAGATTTATTCTCAAACCACAAAGAATTCGTAGCTGACCAGCCATGCTGCTGTGGAAGTTTCTGTCACCAAGACAAATTCCTTGTATCTGTGAACATACTTGGCAATAAAGCTCGTTCTGATTCTGATACTGATTCTGACAATCTGTCCTGATCATGTCACAATACATTTTGATAGATTTTTATTCCGGAAGTGCACTTAATCAATTGAGTCCGTCCTGTCAAGACAGTTTTCTGCATCATGTAACATGGGAAGTATTCAATTATAGTAATTTGCATATTTAGACATAGTAGATTTAAGGTGTACTCTTCAAGATGCGAGGAAGTCGGAAGCTAGGAAGAGATGGATGGAGGCTGCAATATAAGCTTTATTTCTTTAGTGTTTTTTTTCGCACGGCAGCGCAGAAGTATAAGATGCTGATGTTGATGCTCTTTCATTGCTATGTCAGATGTTGCACCTGTTGTCATTTCCTTCGGTTCTGATCGTCTTTCCTTGTTCCCTCCTCCACAGCCACCTCCCGCACACAGAGTGGGTTGAACCAGCATGCAGCGACGGGGGTCACCTGCCCGCGGGGTGGAGATGTGGGGAGGTGGGTGCTAATCTTCCGGGCTTTTGAGGGGGTGACGGCATGACCCACCCCTGCCGGAAGGTGAAATGAGGGCTTCGGCATCTGCACCACCTGGAAGATTTGAGCATCGTTGGAGCAGTCTGCAGTCCCGACAAGGCGGAGGACGACCATTCATACACATATAGTGGTGCGTGTGGGCGATGACGTCTCTAAGATCGGACCACTGGATTTGGGGACAGGTCTCTCCGTCTGGAAGAGGGGGGAACCTGGGTTGATACAACATGGTCATGGATGTGGTTCTTTACCAGGTTGCTGTGTTGGGCTCCAAAGCAGTGAGCAACTCACCTGAAATTCACTCCTTTCTGTTAAGTCGACCTCTGACCTCTAACCATGGAATATTACCTTGCTTAGGGTGGGGCTACAATGCAAATAATCGATAAAAATGGTGCATTGAAGTTTGCCGGAGAAGCAGCATATTTTTAAATGTCAGCAAAAAATGTATAAATTGAATTACTTTTCTTACTATTATTTGTTGCAATCATATTTCTCACACCTCAGGGTCAGATTAAATCAATAAATTTTATTTATATTGCGTTTCTCGTTATTCATGAACTTATAAAAAGGTAAACCAAAGGTTAAGGTTTCTGACCTCATGTTCAATTAAGTAGTCATAGTAAAGTAATGGATAATTTAATTAAAACTTTTATTTAATTCTGCTCAGAATTTTAACTGAAAATTAAAATAGCGTTTTAGAGCCGGATATAATGCAATAGTATTCAAATATGTTACAGTTTAAGAATACAGAACGTATGATCTTATTACGCTGAGGATGATCGTCCATGGATATTTTTAGAAAGAAGGCTAAGTTCATGCATGGGAAATACGAGGATAAAACAAGGTATTGTACTGCATTTGGTGATCTATCTACAAAGACTACACAAATGGGGCAGAATAAGCTCAATTAGATTAAAGTATTACTGGATGCCCTGATAATGGCAACCCAAACAAACCCTTCGAAAACAAATGTTAAAGTCGGTCAACGAGTCATTTTTTGGGTGGATATTTCCCCTTTAACGCCTCTTTGAACTGTTTTATTTCTCTATAAGCTGGAATTCCCTGACCACAATAAATCAGATTGCTTCTTTTAGCTTACAAATCTATCACCACTGGAGAAAAAAGGGCTTTTTTTTGCGACGGGGGTGGGGTTATAGTTCCATATTGGTTAAGCTATGCTTTTCCCATCTTAACGGTCTAAAGCTAAGAGGGGGGAGAAAAAAATCTGTAGCAAATCCTATCTTTGCATCCCATTACAGTGTTAAAGCTTGGAAACAAGAGTAAGTATGTGATGCTGCATTTGGGGACTTTTCAAAATAGTTCTAAAAGACATTCAGATTAAATATAAGGCATACTTGGGGGATGATGGTACCCCGCGTCGCCCTCGTCGCGTTTTTCAAAGAGAGCCTTTCTTTCTCCGTTGATTCCGTCCCGAAGGAGCGGCCGCAGTCTGCTCCGCTTTTCCGCACACTTAGCCCTTTCATTTAGCCGCCCATGTGTGGCTTCCGTCTAATCTCAGCATTCTTCGGGTCTGTGTGGCATTTTATTTTGCCACAGACGAAACTACCATTCTAACCCCCCCCAACAGCCCCCACCCCCCCCCCGACCCCATTCCCTTTAATATCTCCCCAGCAAGCATGAGAGTCTGGACGGTGGCACGGAGAGCGTCGCGTCTCTGGTCGCTGTTGGCTGCTGTCCTCTGGGCCTGGGAGGCACTTTGGCAGAGGGGGCTGGGGCCAGTGGGGGCGGGGGGGATGGGCTCGCTCTCAGACATCTGTTTGCTTGCCGCGGCTGGACCCGCTGGCTCGGAGGAGCCCAGAGCCGTGACCGGCGGGGGAGTCTTGGTGCGGAAAAGCCTCCCGCAGAAACCATTTTGTCAAGACTGGGTTGTCTGTTCTACAAAGGATCTTGAAGCCTTCTGCTGGATGGTGTTCCTTTAAAAAATAAATAAATCAGAGCCGGGGGGGGACATATAAGAACAATTACCAAATACCCCGAATAATAGTTTTGATTATGAAAGGCAAAACCTTAGTGATTGAATATCCACTTGCAGGTGGCATTCTGTTACATTGAATATTGTGTACCTCATTCAAAATGATGAGCAAAATATTTTAAAAATAGTGAGAATGCAAAAAAATATACATGATTAGAGGTACTTCTTTTATCCTATAAAATGTACCCCAGCGAGGTTTCATACATAAGTGAAAAAGGAGGGTTGTGATTTTTTCCGCCAGACATTTGTTCTTCTATCGCGTTGGAACCGAAACAGCAGTGGTTGGACCTGACACTGCTCAGCAGCCCAGCTGCCTTCCACACACACACACACACACACACACACCTGACTGGGCCTGGCCCCTGGCCAATTCCACGCTGCCCAGGAGTGTGTCCATCATTCACCCAGGCAACTGCAGGCCATTGATCTTCAGACTAAGCTGCTGATGATGCATTATGAAGGATGCACACAGCATCCAATATCCATTCATCTTTTATGGCGACCAGAAACTGAGGAGCACGGTATTTTCAAAAGCTGTTCCACAACCTCGTAACATCTCAAAAAACATTGGTATATCTGAAGTGTCATGATAAACTTTTTTTTTAAATGTAACCTCACATTATTTACAGTAACTATTCTAGTAATTATAATTTTAGATACGAAACAATACTAACCAAGACTCAGCATCCGGTATCCACAAAAATTCAAGCTGAATCCATAATATGATCTTAATTTATAATTCATTCTTAATTAAAATGGATACACTTCTTAAAAATAAGTGTAAACAAGTTTTTTGATGCATCGGGGGGTTATTGAATTCTTTTTCAGACGTAACACTACCAGAGCTGAACCACAGTGTTTATCAAACCGACACAAGCCTGTAGTCGCTGTCAGACACAAATACATGAGCGTCGCAATCATTACATGTGTACAACTGCACATCTTCAGGTGTAAATGCAGAAACTGATGTGAAGGCGAGACTTTGCAAAAGTGTGGCTCTGTACAGCAGTCCTTGGTGAAAAAGCGACGTCACATACAACTGGCCAAGGTTAATATTCAAGTCCAACTGCACAGATGGAAATATTCTGCTGTGGTGATTGCAGCTCCTTACATATGAAGTTATGAAAAAAGAGGAGGTGAAACAGCACACTTGCTGATCCCTGCAAGCATAGCCATGGGTGGATGGATGGGAGTGCCATCAGGTCGAGTCCCAAGACAAGGGAGGAGGAACAGAAAGGGTTTGCCAGTGCCTTCTTCAGTGCACATCTGTCTGGGGCGTGGGGCAGGGGGTGCAGACACAAGGAGAAATATGCAAATTTCACACACCTTCATCTGGACTTCAACCCCAGGCCCACTGAACAACTCAGGAGCCGTGAGGCTCCAGTTTTACCCCCTGAGAAATTGTGCCCCCACCCATACCTACACCCATACCCATGTCCATTCTCCTAGCCATATCCATACCTATAGCAATATCCATACCTACACCTATACCCATGTCCATACTCCTACCCATATCGACTCCTATATCAATATCCATACCCATACCTACATTCATTCCCATACCTATACTTACACCAAATTCCTCTATCCATACCCAAACCCACACCCATACCTATATCCATATCTATACCACACCCTTATCCTTACCCATACCTATGTCTATATCCGTATCCATAACCACTCCAACATCCATACCTATGCCATTATACATACCTATATGCCTATCCCTATTCATACCACTACCCATACCTATATCCACATTTATATCCATATCCGTTCCAATATCCATACCCATACCCACACACGCAAACAGTGAGATGCACACTTAAATGTACTACAGATGCACAGTACTATAGGACAGTAAAACAGCTTCAAGGAGATGCGGGATAGCACAGGAGGAGTTGTCTCTCTGTCTTGCTTGGTCTCAGTGCTGCTTAGTGGTAGTGCACACTGACAATCTGTTACGCTGTTAACCCGAGAGAGTGAGAACATTACACTGTTTTCTCTTTTCTGCATGTGCACGTGATTAACAGCCCGACAAGTAAGGCGTGAAGTTTTTATAAATATATATTTTTTAAATAAACAGTTGAAGTAATACTCATGTAGCGGTGCTGGCCTACACCAGTGTATCTGGAAATACGTTTATTGTTTATTCATTTAGCTGATACTTTTCTCCAAGGCGACTTACAGCGATTTACACATTTATACAGCTGGGTAATTTTAACTGTATTAATTACTGGGAGATGCTGGCAAGTATCATGATCAAGGGTATTGGAGCAGGAGGAAGGCAAATTCAAGGTAAGACTCTAACCACTATATTACCTGCAACTCTAGCAGACAAACAGTTATATTCTACTTTTTCCATTTAGCTGTCGTATTTTTCAACGTGATTTACAAATATTTACCCCTGTTTACAGCAAGATATTCATGTTGGCGCAGTTCAAGGTAAATGTATTGCTGAAAGGCAATGCAGCAGTGGTAAAAGTGGGGTTTGAACCAGTAACCTTTAGGTTGTGTGTATGTACTGTACATATGGCATTAATGGGAATATAAAGCATATACATTCATTCTGTGACATTTCAGGCGCTAGGTACAGCACGATGGTCGTAAAGGATATGGAAATGAAATGAGATGGTTGTTAGTTTACATCCCAGTCCCAGCACTGCTGTACCGCCCTTAAGCAAAGCACTTATCCCAAATTGCTCCCAGTGACTGAAAAAGGATAAAGTTCTTTAGATAAAAGCATCAGCTGTGCAACAAATTTCAAATTAATAATTCACACCGTCGATCTCTTTCAAGTCATTCTTGCTCTTGACAGCCCTTCTCGCAAATATAATAAACTCTGAAACCCTGCACGATATATTACTTTGTCACACATGGAAATATTAAGAAACATAACAATAAAGCAACAAAAAATAAGACGATAAAAATAAAACAATGTGAATCAGATTTCTTGAAACGCAAGCAGATCATTAATTCCGGAGCCTGACATGATTGTACAGAATGTCATTAAAAACAAAACCTGGCATCTTTAATTAAATGATTCGGCATCATGTTAAATGAACTTTTTCCCCAAAAATCAAATCATAAATCCGCTGCAATATATCTCAATATATACTTTAACATATTTATGGGACGGAGCTCTTGTCATCGATTTCCCATGTGGGGGAAACCACACGATGCTCATTATGGCGACCATCTGGCCTGGACCATTGGAAAAGCATCATCTTCCTCGTGTAGATTTGTAGCTGTCAGTCAAATCCAGGAGAAAGTGCTGCAGTTCAGAGACAGACATGGTTACACATCAGTCACATGGGACTGAAGACACTGATTATTTTCTTCCCTTAAATGGCCAATTTCTCACAATATTGTGCCATTCACAAAGATCACTGTAAATGGCACGTGGGGCATCACCATTATCAGCGACGATTTAAAACGATATGTGTGTCTCGCTCACCAGGGGAATAAGCTGCGCACTTTGAGTAATTAAAAAATGTCATGCTTAAAACTGCCAATAAAGGTGGGATTCAAAACATGGAACAACAGCAATCAATTTGAATAAATTCTATTAAATGATTCCGAGTGAATGCGCTGGGTTAGCGCACTTAGTACGCATAATTACACGGTAAAGTACGGATAATTACAAGGATGTTTGACTTGTTTTCGTACCATAAACTAAACACGCAATCAGTTCATATTTGTGTCATATATGTGTCACTCTGGACCTCATGGGAAGTTCAGTCTGCCTTCCGGAACCTTCAGCGCAGCAGTCAATAATATCTAATACAGTGTAAACCATTTGTGAAATACTCTGCGTGTTTTACATGTTTATACATGAATATGTGGTTTCATTCATTTTAGGAATTTAAATATATTACAAGGTTTTTATGTATCTTCTCCTTTGTTGAAGGAAATGTGTCTTTCATCCAATGAATGAATGAATTAATGAATCTCAGCATCTGGTATTAAAAATACCTTTTTTTTTACCAAATTTATCAATCAAACATAAAATACTTATGGTAATGCTTAACTAAAATATGTCCTCAGAATGGGCTCTTGACCACCTAGTGGAGATGCAAGCTGAAATGTATGATTTCCAGGTTTTTGAGACCTGATGGCCTAAGGCAGGGCTACCTGGGGAAACCCTGTAAACTACGTGGCCCTTTATTCTGGTCTAGTCATATTTGATCACACATAAAGTTCCATATATTTCTCCTGCAGTTACGTTGCAGTATGACCATGGTTCCCAGAAAGCCTCATTCATCTAGAAAGGGAAATACAATGAGATTATGAAGCTCCTAACCTAGAGTTTTTGCAGGAAAAGGTCATTCGATAAAATGAACTTAGACTATGTACAGTATGTATATATGTATGTAGGTGTGATCAAAAAGTTCTGACTCATAATTTATTTAAAAGAATACAGTACACACATCACTATTATGCGCTGCCCCTTGCAAAGACATCTAAGAAAGATTATACACATTTGTCCCAATGTTCCCTCCACATTCAGAAGTAAAACTGGAAGACTGTGATATGATTAAGTTCCGACTTTGCATTATTATAGGGACTTGAAATGGTATCAAATCTCTTTCCTTCCAGCTTCATTTTGATTTTTTGTGAACAGAAAAAAAAAAATACAGGTCAAGGTTAGGTGAATATGAAGGGTGTGGTGTCAAGAGTGTTTTTCCGTCCTGCCAAAAATTCTTGAATAGAAGCAGGACTGTGTTAAGGAGCACTGCTATGGTGACCATTTTCCCACAGCTAATAACACTTTCTCTTCAACTTTATCCCAGAATGGCACTGAAAAACCACATCAAATATTTCTACTTCACACACACTTCAGCACAGTTCACTACTTCCGCAACGTCAGCTGTAAAAGACACAGTCTTAGAACTCTCCGATCATACCTTATGTACAATTCTTCATATTCACACGAGATGTACTCTGGTATCCAAGGCATGGACATGGGTCCCAGTTGAGCCCAACATGAGGCTTGAAACTCTCTGTCCAAATGCAGTCTTGTGCTCCTTAAGCCCATGAGCTTGCTGACTGCACCTTGCCATCAAAACGAATCTAGTGGTGTGATTTGTAGGACTGGTGCTGCACAACTAATTAACTGCCTCCAAGGGGATCATTCCAACCTTGGCCATTTCTTAAACTTTGGATTCTACCATAAAATTTATCTTGTTTCTCTTTGTTGTTGGGAATTAAAGCTATTTTAGCCGATCAATAACCGAATCCTTTTTCTGGTTGTTTGCTTCACAAACATCATATCACATAATTGTTAGATGTAAAGAAACCTCTATATGCAAAGAAGAGAAGCTGTATTATCCAGGATAATCTAAAAAAGAAATAGATACAATATTTCCCTGTAATCTACATTTTGTTTCGGGGGACGATTAAATTAATCCTAGTGCTACGTCAGAGAGTGAAGTTCAAGGTTAAAAAACAAACTGTTAACAATGTCTAAAGGATACTGAATTCCTACTAAAGGATTAAATGTGGAAATGGGAGTCATTCAACATTTTTATAACTTTTGTGAATTTGTCACATTTATGAATTTTTAGCTTTCGCATAAACAGCTTATAAATAGGATGTCTCTCCTGCTGCATGAACATTCAATAAACTAAATTTCAGTGTCTTTTACAGAGAAAAGAAACATCTGCGCAAATAATGATTACATTAAATATAGTTTAATTTCACTACTTTAATGTTTTTTTGGCGCTCTGTCGTAGAATTAAATATGTTACTGAGTTCCTTCTCTGTGGAAATTCATCAGTCTGAAAGTATTTTGTGAAGGAATCTTTCAATGAAAAAAACTGAGGTTAAAGAATATTGTCTCGTATAACAGCACACATTGCAAATACCCAGGGGCTTATTTTCAAAAGCTATGGCCCGTGATTAAATCACACATCCAAGCCTTTTGCCCTTGACTGTGAGTAATGAGAAAAGTGGCGCTTGCGTGCATATATGGGCCAAACTTAAGGACAAAAGACATGGCAGATTGAATTACTGCCTTTGCTGTGTGACTTCTCAATACATCTATATTCATTACATTATGCATATTTCCTTTAGCTGAACCTATTAAATACTGCACAATGGTGTAAATGTAGCGAAGGTTACTGACTTCATGAATTCAGCATAATGACATCAAATCCCTGGTTTGAACACATGCAAGTCTTTGATTGGTTCTCAGGGAGCCAATCAGATCCCTCGACAGAAAGAAAAATCACTTTCTGGAGGGAACCTGTTCGACCCACAGGCAAGTCGACATTATATTAAAATGGATTTAGAGAAACATGAACAAATATCAACAATGCACTGTACAGCGTGCAGTGCTCTGAGCCAAATTTTTCTTAGCAACATTTCTTTTTCTGCCAGTTTATATGTTTCGTTAATTATGTGTGTATGTACATACATATATGTAATTTGTGTGTGTGTGTGTGAATCTTGTACGTTGTATGCGGCTGCGACTAAAGAGAATTTCCCTCTGGGATCCATTCATTCATTCGTGCGAATAACAGTCTGTTTTGAGAATAAAAACAAAATTACATGTTTTAACAAGAGTCAAGGAAGCCAGTGAAAAGAAATGCATTAGTGTTTGACTGTTTAAATTAATTTAATTGCATGCGCTCATTAACTGTATTTAGGCCTCTGAATGGCTATTACGACTGAATGCTGCTGCTGCTGAGTTTTGTACAAATACCACTGCAATTTGCGCACCACACTGTGGCAGAGAAGAAAATTGGTGGGTTAAATTAAAGTGGAACCGACACTGTGCTCCTCGGGATGCCTTACCAGCAGAAAAAAAAAAGCCAAAACCAGCATATTGTTGGAAATATGCACCATCCTTTCAGTCTGAAAATCCCTCAATGGCTGCTTCCCTGTGAAAAGCCCCGCTTGGGTGAGGGCCTGTCTGGGCAGCCGTCTCCAGCAGCGGTGCATTGGATGGGCCCCGTTCCACCGGAGCGCAGTGTCTACAGAGCATCGACCTGATCAGATACCGCGGGTCACTGCTTTGGATTCTCCTGATTTAGCCAGAGCCATTTTATCAAATGTCCAGGTGTGGCCTGCCTGCCTGTACCCCACCACTCGCGCCCCCTCCACCAGGAGCGCCGCTCCCCGCCATAAATAGTCCCCCAAGTTAGATCAGCCCCGTTTCACACCTTGATGGGTCTCACACAAATTTAGTGGGCAAAGCAGTAAAGTTCAGCGTGTGCCATGTTAAATGGTGAGTGAACAGAGGCAAACTGTGGTTTAGAAGATAAACAGTTTACCCCCCCAGCCTAAGGAACAGCATCATTGGCTATTTAACCCCTTGAAATTATACTGTAGTTTGAGGCTCCGTTCGAAACTACTGGAATTGGGTTACAGGATAATTTCACAGGCGACTTGCTTGTCTTACTTGGCAGTTCAACTGGCTAATTGAAGAAGGCACATTCCAGCCTCGGCGAAAATTTAAGAGACTATACTTTAAATCTGAGCAATGTAGATAAAACATCTTTCTTGACGAAGCAAGCCGTGGATTTTGTGTTTAAAGGGCCTCCATTACCAGCAACTGACAAATTCTACTCCCAAAAAGAAATAAAAGTGGTGCTGTCTCAGAATGAAAAACTGAAATGATTGTTTTTATTACAGATTTGGAAAATATAGACCAGTAAATTGTGCGTGGAAAAAGCATAGAAGCCACACAATCCCACCCATATATCACTTGAAACATGCAAGCTCTACATAGGCTGAGAGGGGATTGAACCCATGCCCTCTTACAACCCCCTGGCACTGCGAGACACAAGCGCTACTCGCTGTGCCCCCAGGACACCCTTAACTCATACACAGCTAACATGCTGTACAAACTATACTGTGAATAATGTTCAAAATACTAAATTCACACTGACATCCTTTCCTTTTTTCTTATAAGTAACCCTACTGAATGCCTGGTTGTTTTGACTTGACCTGTACAATTTAGCAGACTAATAAAACATACTAAATATATACAGTGACCCGGTCTAGCAGTCTGTGGTATTATAGTATTTAATCAGCCTTTCCCCATTTTAGTCCTTCACCTGTTTAAAAAATCTGTACTTTTAAGCAGACATACACTGTCAGCCACAACATAAACCAAGAAAATGAAGAAATGATTAATAAGTAATACTGTCCTGTCAAGTATTTACTCGTGTTACTGTACACGTCCAAATGAAGAACTTTATAAGAAAGATTAGTCACAGGTGAAAGAATATGTTTTTAATAAATTTGAACTGTGAGACTTCTGACAAATCAACATTCAACACGGCTATTTATGTCAAATATTGACACACATGTATTTGTGTCTGTACTGCTGTATTCCATTTTTAAAAAGGCCCAGGAGATAGTAATGTCTAGTGCCTTGTAAACATCTAAAGAAAAAGGTCACATGTGAATCCTTTTGAAATATATTTATAACTTTTAATTAAAATTAATGCATTTGCATTGTTCAGATGTACTGGCTTTGTTCCACCATATAAATCTGCTATTCTATATGGTTAATGGGCAGAAATGTGAACAAATCATATTTACTACCCTTATAGTTGCTCAACTGTCAAAGCAACTTGCATAGAAGGTTATGTTACTCATTTTTACCTTGACATACACATTTGAAGGAACAATTCAGATTTTGAACGTCACTTGCGGACACTACAGCAGGGCTTTTCCTGGGACTTGAGCCAAGAACCTTTTGAGTACAAGTGCACATCCTTAACCACTATACCACCTCCTCCTTAGAAGAGATTGCCACACGCCATGTCAAGAATGAGAAGAGACAACTTAATGTGAGGTTCGATCTCGGGAGCCAAGTGTCTCCGTTTGTGGCTTGTCAACAGTAAATCCCAGGAACCCCACCAATCCCCACCAAGGCTCCATGGCACAGTGAACCTCGACGATAGGGGGCGACACCTGTAAGTGCTCAGCTTCCCTCCAGTGTGGCAGGTTACAGAGGAACAGTAAAAAACAGGAGATGAAAAAAGCCTTTAAAAAAAATCAAAAATAAAATTCAACGTGTTTAAAAAAAAAGAAAACTTCTGTTTTTCTATTCTGTAAAAAGCACAAAAATAAAGATACAATGTGCAGTGCAATCAGAAAGTGGTTTTTCAGAACTGTACTGTTCTGTATTACATAACAGTATACTTTTGGGTATAAAAACTATGTGTGCTGAAATATGGGAGCTGTTTGTAATGTACTGAAGTGCTGAAGATCCGCAGAACCAAAACACAAGATAATTTCGGAGTCCATTATTCTAGAGAGTTAGCTGTAAAAACTGAAATGTGTTTTTTTTATATGGAACTCAGAAATGCCAGTTTTTCCTCGATGATTTATTGAACATTTTATTGCAGCTACATCCCCTTCAATATTGCTAAGGAATATTAATATTCCACAATATTGATAATCAAAAGTAAGTCATCCATTATCATATACATACATACAGACGTACATATAGGGCTGTATATATAAATATATGTATGATGTGTGTGTGTGCGTGTGGTTTATGTTTATTTCTCAAAGACTATGCTACCAAATATGCGTTGTCATCATTATTATTGGTATTTATTACAAATTATATATATAATAATATAATATTATAATAAAATAGAACTGTACAGGAGTTTCAGAATTTCTGCCAATTCGTTGCTCTTCGTAGTTGATCGATTTTTAATTCTTTTAATCTTTGTAATTAACTTAAATGTAATAATTCCCAGTGGAATCTTATATTTCCAGTAAAAACATAACTCGACAAGAGACAGTAAAAACTGTTTCCCGTGTCAAATAAAAAAAAAGCGCTCTCCGGAGTAGTAAATTATAAAAGCAACATAATAACGTAATTTTTGCAGTAGTACTGTAGACCAGGAAGGACAATCAAAAATGCATCTTTTTTCCTCCATTAAAAAATATGTTTTTCTGAAGAGGTTGAGAAGAAACGACAGTAAGCCGCAACCCCGCCGATTACTTAAAAAATAAAATTATTATAATAGTAAAAGAAAGATGAAAAAAAATCCCACTGATTCCCTCTGACATCGATTTCTTTCCCGTTTCATGGCATCTGATTCTGAAGCACAACGCACGGTGTGTGCGGTTCACCGCCGCCCTGCTCCTCCGCGTCTCTACACAGCGATGTTCTTTTTTACATTATTTTTATTTTAACTCCGCGTCGTCAAACTACACCGATGTGCACAGGCGCTAAGCGCGCGCGCGCCCGGCAGTGTTCCCGCGGGCGTTACGTCACGGCGCGTGTCCCCCCGAAGGGCTGCTGTCGTCATTTTCACTCCTTTTACATCACCCAGCACTCGTTCTCCCCGTCCTCGGCAGAACAAAATTTTAATTACTTCATTTTTTTTTTTTTTTTTTTACATGTATTACCTTAAATTCCAGCCTCTGCAAAATCAGCGAAATTATTCAAAATGTTATTAAATAAAGACACACGTGCAACAGTGTTTTTACAAGCAACTGTTTGCTTTTTAGTAACATAAATTTCCTCCAATAACAGTACGGCAATGGGTCCCCAGTATGCATGAAAAATGATAAAGATGCCACAGGTACGCAATATTACAGCACAAACTGATTATAATAATTATGTCAACGATGCGATGGGTTTGAAGGAAATTTAACTAAACGGAATGTAAAGTGAAGAGCTCAGGTGAAAAAACGTCTTCGCTTCTGGTACGTTTTGGGTGCTCATTTATGTTTTAGTGTTTTCAGATGATATATATATAATAATATGTCATAGTGTGTGATGTGTGTATAACCAGGTGGTATGCGTTCACACCGCGCGTCGGTGTGTATTTCTGTGTGCTGTTGTGTGTTCATACACATTCAATTGTGCATTCATTGTGTATACACCTGTGCTGATGTGTTCATTACTGATGTCGGTACTGCCGCTGTGTGTGCGCGCGCAGGTGATACGGGAGATGCGCGCGAACACACGCCGGCAACTCCTGCAGTTTCAGTAGCGGCTCAAGCAGCACGTGCCCCCCGCGGTTCCGGCTGCGACTACGGCGGCCGTCGATGTCCAAACCCCCTCTTCAAACAAAAGCGCGAAACGCCTTCAGCGGCACAGTCAGTCCGCGGGATCGCGCCTCCGCGCAGCGTCACCGGAGAGGCGGCACGGAGGAGGAGGAGGAGGAGGAGGAGGAGGAGAGAGACGAAAAGAAACAGAAAAAAGAAAAGAGAAAAATAGTAAAACAGGGGAGGAGAGTCAGACAGGAGGAGGAGGAGGCAGGAAGGGAGAGGAAAACACACACTCACACACTGACCAAGAACTGACCACAGTCGGTGCGTGCGCGCGTCCCCCCCACACCCACTCCTGAGCTCATTTCCCCCAAATTCCCAGGCATCGATCTGCGGCCGCTTTGGATGATCCGAACCCCAGAGCTCTCCTCCTCCACCGGCACCACCAGCACCACCAGCAGCAGCACCGCCTCCAACCTCTCCGTCCTGCATCAGCAGTCCGACCCGCACCTGGATCCGCTGAGCGCCACCGCGCACCAGCGCTGAGCACCGCATCTCGAGCGTCATCCCGAGCATCCGCGCGCAGGCATGTCCCGGAGGAAGCAGAGCAACCCGCGGCAGATCAAGAGTAAGTGTCTCCGTCCCGTGCCGTCGGCGCGCGCCCCCCGCGCAAACTTTCACGCGCTCCGCGCGGAAGGAAGGGGCTTCGCTGCCGCGTTGTTGTCCGCTGTCACCCCACTGACTCCTTGTTACTTTGACTCCTTTTTCCCCTTGATGTCTCCAGCGGTCACTTCCCATTTGGTTACAGTACAATCATAGTTCCTCCATGTATAAATCACAAATTAATTAATACGTCAGATATTTTCGTTCAGGGGAATAATTCGTGTCTTGCTGTCAGCAGAAGACACTGGTGGAAAAGTTAGACGAGCGCTCGATGGACAAAAAAATAAATATACATTCGTTTAGTGTCACGACTAGTTGTGTTTTGGTATGAAATGAGGAGCATCTGTTCGGAAATCGTTCATTCCAAGAGAACAGAGCCTTTGTCACCCTGAGAAATGCCATTTGTGCTACATAATCCGTCTTCTGCTGGCCAAATATCAGTCTCTCATATTATACGCTTAATTATTCAGTGTTGAGTCTCAGAAAAGTAGAGTCACTGCAGGTGTAAACTGTCAGATCTGAAGTTCTAAGACATTTGCACATTCACTCATAAATTAACTTAAAAATGTAACTTAAAAATTTTAATGTTCAACCTAGAAAACAGCAGTAATTAAAATGTTTTGTGTATATTATTATTATTATTATTATTATTATTACTACTACTACCTGAATTCATAACTGTGGCCAGAAATGTGGAATATATTTTTATTGAATTACTACACATAATTAACAGTACACATCAACATATATAAATAACATCATTAACAATTCAAAATAGTGATTAACACGAATACTTATAATTTTATAATTTTATTCTATACAGAAAATATTTCTAATGGAATTCTAAATATGTGTGCAGATTGCTCACATTGTGTAAAGTATTTTAGCTATGTTTTGCTATTTGAATTTAGTTTTATATTAACTGTTAATGTCATAATAATTCCAGAATAAATCAGAGCATAAGTTTTATTATAATAATATTTTTGTACTTAATTAAGATGGCCTGTAAATGACTTTGCATTTTGAAACACAAAATTGAGAAAGGCCCCAGAGTACAGAAATAGAAAAAAGTTATACACGACACTGATTTATCACAGTATTGAATACATGCTTAAATATTAAATGTGAACATTTCTTTGGCTCGATGGCATCATGCATAATTTCTTACAGTATATGAATACATGTACAATATATAAGGTGTATGTTTTACAGAATCCCAGTTCTTTCATGCTTTATACACGGGTGTCTGTATATGAAATGTTGACACATTGTTTTGTTGTAAATGTATTAATATGTGGTGGATGGATGATTTCAGTGTTAATGACTTAAAGTACAGGAAAGTGTTTAAGGGAGAACACACACCTTTCGTCGAGATTTCTCAGAACATCAACGAGTTTAATGTTCTTTTTTGGAGTGTGGCTCATCGACTCAGAGGGCTAGAGAGAAATAATTCACATGGGGAAGTCATTGCGTTCTGCCTCTGTGGTGTTGCTCGGTACACCCACCAAATGCTTTTCATTTTCATTTTTTTAACTCCTCACTTTTTAGATCCTCTTGAAAATATCGTCGTCACAAAAAACGTAGAACACCGTGTGTTTGTGCATATGTGTGTGGTGTCTAAATCTTTTCATGTTTTCTGTATGAGGTATAAGAGTATTTATGAGATGAATGAATAAGTATTTTGGAGTACGTAGCAGATGTAAAACAGTTGTTTAAGCAGTTCATATTGGTGAAGGTACAGTATTTATTGTGGACTTTTACATAAATTCTTGTGTTCAAGAGATTTTGCTCGTCTTTTTACAATGATTCGATGTCGTGGCCTTTCAGCAGAATGCGAGTAACTGACAGTTAGGCTAATTATATGTATATAGAAGCACTTGCTTGGTTTTTTAAGATTTTGTACCTTAAACTGATGCTTGAATTTTAAAGTTGTTCTGAAGTGTTGCAGTGCTGTCATTTTCTCCCACTGATTATTTGAGTCTGTTTTCAAGCTAAGGTTCAGTTATAAAGCCTTCAGAGAGAGCAAGTACTTTGCAATGTTTTTATTTATGGCTGTTTGAATATAAGAAGCCATTAGGATGTCCTCTGGGGAAAGACGTAACCTCCACTTGGATTAGATTGTATCTAAATGTCCACTGTATCAAGAGCGATTTATGAAACGTGTGTGTTCTCTTAAGGTGCTGGCTTTTGGGAGAGGGTGGAGTGAGCACCGATCATTATTATTATTAATATTTCTTTGAAAGCTCTGCTATCTGTGATTGCAAAAAGAGGTGACAGTGTTGCTGCCATAACTATGTGTTGGTCGTCCACTAGTGTATACATTTTCTGGTCAACAGTTGTGATGAGTGCATGCAACAAAAAAAAAAAACAATTTTAAATAACAAGACTCTGCGAATCGACCAATCAGGGCCTGCCGTTCAAAGATTTTTTTTTTGGGGGGGGTTACACAGCGGGTGAAAGAGAGGGAGAGCAGCGGAGGGAGGGGATGAAACACAGACACTGGCTTCGGCCTGCAGAGACCTACACAGATAGGTGTGTGTATGTCATGTGTGTGATCTCAGTTTACACACTTTGAGAGACACCCCCTGCAGTTTGGGGTGCAGAAAGGTCACTGCGTGTCCGGGTTGCTCGTACCCTTGCAAGACTGCTGAAAGGCCACGGAGGCAGAGCACAGAAAGTCAGAGCAGACAGTCGCAGTAAAGGACAAAAAGGTTGTTGGGTGCGATCATCAACCCCCCCCCCCCTCCCTCCCACACCCCCATACATTGCCCCGTTATCTGAAATTGTGATTTATGCAGTATTTTAATATTTTGCTTATTCTTTCCCCTTGGGTGCTCTCTGAGCGCCGATAAAAAGGCAATGCTGAAAGAGCACCATTAATTTGCTCCGATGACTGGAGAGATAAGGGCAGATAATGGGAAAGATAAGCGGGGAAGATATACCATCAGAAACCCGATTATTACCATTAAAATTCCAGCCCAGCAATCTGCAGCAGGCTGATAATTCCTTCTCCGTTTCCACCACTTTGGATGATAAGGCAAAAAATAGTCACTCAGAGCTCCTTGATTAGGCTGCCTGGATATCCTGATAATACGGTGATAAATTATGTATTTTTCCCCCTTGTTTTTTTTCGGTGAAACGTTACATCTGATTTTTTTTTTTCCCAGTTTTTTTTTTTTTTTTTTTTTTGGGTTATGTTTCTAGTCCTTCCTGTATCCTCCGCTCACCCCTCGCAAAACAAAACACACAAAAAAATGCTCCCCATGCACCTTTATTGTAATAAGAGTTTGATAAAAAGCCCAGATAGAGGAGGAGGTGTTATGTATGGGAGCACATATCAATGTTATCGGGCCATCTCACGCGCCAGCTGCTGGCCGCTGTTGTTTTTAGCCTTATCACCTCCTGCCAATATGCCAATAAATTGCCGGGATTGTTGGCTGTTCCGAGGCTGGCCGGGCTAAATTTATGACAGGAATGATGAAAATATTGCAGATGCACCATGCATTGTGATTTGTTGGGGGGGGGGGGTGATGCTGTGTTTCAACCCATTAGCCCCCAACAACATCCCCCTCCCCGTGCACCCCTCTTTGCCACCCCATCACCTCCAGCTCAACTAGGCTCACCGCTGGCCTGCTTTGGGGACTCCATCAATGCACCCGCCCGGGGTGGGGTGGGGTGGCAGAATCATACACTGTGATTGTTTAATAAGAACAAGAGGCGTGAGCTCGCCGAATAACAACCGGGCCCTTTCGGTGTCATTTTTCTGCAAAATTGCTCCGAAAGTTTGCCGGCGGGAGGCCGCCGGGATGATGTAGGACGGAATCTCTTTCGCCTCTTTGTGGGAAGGATGAAAAAGGGTGCCGGGCCGCATGCTCGGTGCAGGCTCGTCCGGTCATATGTGCTTGTTAAATGCACCGCTTGCCATTAACTCCTCCGTGCTATACGGTTCAGGAGTGCAGCGGGGAGTGTCGGGTCCCTCTGACGTGTAAAAAGAATCATTTTACCTGCCATTCAAGTTAACATTAATAGTCTGGCATTAATAGTGAGACACGATGTGGATTATAGTGGACAGAATGAAAGGCCCAAGGGTGCTATATGGACCATTCACATGCATATGAAGACATCCATATAGTGCACACACACACACACACACACACACACACACACACACACACACACACATATGCATGTATGAATGCATATATGAGTGTACAATAATTTCTCTGGTTGCTATGACTGTTGTTCAGTGCTGTTGAGTTGATGTCAACTCATGTTGACCACGTATACGGAACCCCTCCAGAATGTTCTATTCTCCACTTGTGTCTTTATGGTTGAAAGGAGTGTGTCCGCCATTGGTGCGACTGATGGTAGCACAGTCTTATGCTTTTTTATGCGTTTTTACAAAGCATTTGATTATCTAAGGGTTTTACATGGAAGGCTGCGGTATTTGTTTTTATACCTGGAGTAATAATGTAAGTTGTTCTTTTGTTGTATAATAGACTGAGTGTGTACAATAGATGACTGTGTGTGTACTTTTGAACCAGAAACTGAGATATCACGCAAACGTGATCTAATTTCCTCCAGAAAAATGACGATTAGGTTAGAGAAAAGGAGGGTTAGTGGTTTTCCTCAAGTGCTTACGGGTTGGAGAAGTGGTGATGTGTAGGAATTTACTGTGATGGGAAAAATCGGGAGCGGAGGCAGCGCTCAGAATGTGCTCGTCAGTTCCTTCGTTTATTTACGCAGTACATCTGCATCTATCCAAATGTGTGACTTAAGGCGAAACGTTTTGCCATGCCCCGCCGGCGGAGGTCGGCGGTCGGGGGTCCAAGAGTGTCGCGTTCGCCAATTCACGCTGCTCGAGTGCCCGTGTTCCGCTGATGTTTGCTTGTTGTTTTCCGTCTTATTTTGTTATTGAACAACAGCCAGCGGAGATTACGCTCTTTGTTATTCTAATGTTTCTGACAGTTATGTTTATGTGCACTGTCGTCGCTCATTAATGCCGTAACATAGCATGTTACACTACGTGAGCGCACGGCTAAGTCATATCAGTTGACATTTAAATCCTTGCAAAGTCTGTATCAGAGGCAACTTCCAACGGATAACAGGAGTGGCGGTTGACTCGGCTGCCAGCGCTCTTTGAAATATGTACCGTGGTAGGCCGGTGTTTGGGACGGCGGGGGGAGGGGTGCGCACTCAGAGCCTCTGTCCTTTCACTAACCAATGTCTGATTAGTCAGGGTGAATTTCGCATTGAGTTTCTGGGAGCAGCAGGTGGCGTATTAGTTAGAGCTGCTGCGTTTGGACTCGGTGTTTCCAGCTTCGAATCCCAACTCCTGCTGCGGTACCCTTGAGTAAGGTACTTTCCCTCAATTGATACGGTAAATATTACCCACCCATATAAATGGGCGAATAATTGTAAGTAGCGTAACGATACAAGTCGCTTTGGAGAAAAGCTTCAGCTAAATAGTAAACTTCTTTTTAGTAGCGTTGCGAGCCATGAGAATAATCGTCGTGGTAGTCAGCATTTATCTTTTTTTTTTTTTTTTTTTTTTTTTTTGCTCACAGTTGGCCTAATTGCTGCCGCAGAATCAATTTGCAGACCAGCGCGAGAACCATCCAGCGCCGCGATCGCTGTCTGAATGACTCTCTTGTGCAAATTCCATCTTTTTGGAACGGCTTCCCACGCATTAAAGGACGACTCCTTCATCCACTGACGATCAAGCTGTTTCTCTTGTGTTCTGCACGGATCTGTGTCACACCAAGAATGGTAGCGGCATGCCAAATTTCCCCCTAACATCTGCTCCTCTCCAATAACAGCTTGCGTCGTGGCCGCCTCGTCTGGGCAGAACACCGCCGTTTCGCCATCGCCGTTTCGCTTTGTTTTGTACCGCGGTATCGCGCGGGCAGCTGCGATGAATTGCGTCCCCTCCTCCTGAAATGTTTTGTTCGGTTCCTTCGCGCCGGAAGCGTCACCGGTGCCTCGAGTGGTCCTTCCCAATGGCTGGCATGCAGGTCCCAACAAAAAACATAGCATGCGGTTGCTTCCTCGGAGAGCCCACAAGGCCCCGCGGAATCACAGTGGACGTGTTGACATGCATTTCCTCGGTCCGCAGCTGTGCCAGCGGAGCAGTTCGGACAGGCCGGGGTCCGGCCCGCTGGTGTCGCGTGGCTCTGGTTCCTCGCCAGGCCGGCATCGTAGAGGTGGAGGTTACTTCCTGACATTGCTTCCTCTTTATCTCCCTTTCCCGGGAATACCACCACAATCATCCCAGCTCCTGCCCAGGGCGAGCCTGTATCCTTCTCTCATTTGTTTATTATGCATAGAATTTAAAAAGAGATGTTGCCAGTCTACTAGTTGACATGTCTGATATGGAACAGATATTATAACCGGACAAAAACAAATGAGAAAAATTTAAGGTGTGCAACAGATTATGAATGGCCATAAATGTTTTGTGTGACTGGTATGTTTTTTTTTTTTTTTTTTTTCTACAGGTTGGCGAGTTATTAAATCAGCTTTTATAGATATTTCACTGGGAAGTTCTCATTCTGTCCCACAACTTTCTCAATTGTCTTTTGTAAAGAAATCTTTAAGTAATATTCTGTAAAAATCAGGAATACATCTTACGTATGTTAATCATTTGTTTTTTTTTATTAGTTTATTTAGATTTAATAGAAATGATGTCTCTTTGGCCTCAGGTAACAATTGACTTTCAGGCTTTCAGTTAATAGCCTTGTCTCTTGCTTGCTGGAATCAATAGTGGTATTAATTAATCACCATTATCAAGGACAGGATCTAGTTCTATTTGTTGTTACATCAACAAAATATCAATATAGAAAGTGGACTCCCTGATCGTCATGGCAACTTCATCTCTTAGGTCAAAGAAAGTTTATCTTATCTTGCTGCTGAGAGTGGCAAACTGCTTAGGAATCTAGTTTGGACTCTAAGATCATCGATTTTAGCTTTTTTGTTGTTGTTTCGAGAAAAAAGGGAAGAATCCTAATCACGACAGAGATGTAAGATTTAAATATCGATGTCCAAAGGCCATTATGGGGAAAGGGGCCCCCGACTCTGCTCTTGTTCAAGTACGTCCTTTTAAGACCCAAACAAAGGTCTGATTATTGGACTGTCACCGCGGAGTACATCTATGTAGCTAGCAGGACACCGATCCCATCTCTACCACCAACGAGTCTGCGCACCTCATTTTACCGTCGCCACTGTTCCTCATTTCAAAGGCATTACTGTGGAAGACAGCAGGACACAGTGCCCTTTTTTTTTCTTTTTTGAAGGACTAGTAAAAATATACCATGTTGTTCATTTTTTATGGATTATTTTTATTTATCTATTTATTTATTTTCATTATTATCCTCCTTTAGTGCCGCTGAGGTGAATTTAGCACATCAACTAAAATTAAATGAAGGATTGTTTATTCATATATTATACATCTTATTGTTGGTAATCAGGATATCAAAGTTCAGAGTTAAATGTGCCGGAGAGTTGCATATATGCTTTAAATGATTTTGAACGTCAAGCTTAACATCTCACTTTTCAATAACTCGTATTTAAGCTGGATCGTTTTGAAGGCATTGTTTTTTAACTCTTTTCTGCTCAGACCTAGATATTTAAGGATTTAAGGAGATTCACAGATGAGTTTAAATGGTCTTTTCAAGGAGCGTCATCAGCTGTGAGTCGCACCCAGTTTACGAAGCCCTTGCGTGAAACACGTGACCTCTGACCTCTGAGGTCCGCCTCCTCCGACCCGGCTGTGTCCTCAGCCCAGAGGAAGCAGCGTGTGCTCCTGTTGTTTGGCTCTGATAAATCTCTGCACCTCACTGGCACCGACACATCCCGTACGGAAAGGATATGGACACACGGCTAGCCCCCCCAACTCCCTTTTTTTGTCTTTGCCTCTGGGACACCATCGCCTCATTTCACATTCTCTGTGTGGCCCTTGCCGAGGGGAAATAGCCAGCGGTAAACAAAAGGGGCCAGCGTGCTTCATAAACCCTTCCATTTGACTTCGGCATTCCCTTTCATCTGGGCGAGTCGCAGATTTGCACTCGCGATGAAAATAAATAAATAAATAAATAAATAAATAAATAAATAAGTGGCGCACAGTCAAGGGCATCCGAAGCTGTATGAACCCATTTGTAACTCATGGACTTTAAACTTTTTTTCAAGTAATGCAAAGATGAGAGAGCACTCACAAGCTTACGGCATAATTTTATATTTCGGGGCGGCGTTTGACGGGAAAACGCTAATGAAAGCTTCCCGCCGAAACGCGTCCTTCCTGAAAAATGAATTAGAAGTATTTCGGTAGAGCGTGCGCTTTCCCGTCTTTGCTTTAGTTACCATAAACCAGGGGGCTTTGAGCACCCAAGCCCTTAACTTGCTCGCACTGAATCAAGTGCATCTTCTGTTTTTTAAAAAATATTGTTTTTTCCCCCACCTGGAGGTCCTAGCTATGTAATGGACAGCGATGGTGATTTCATCTTGTAATGTGGAGCTTTGATTTATCTGTCGGCCCGAACAACGGACAGCTTCTCTCCGGACAAGGGGGCTTAAACCTTCACTGGCCTGCATTCATTCCCTAAATGAATAGGGGCTTATGCCGGGAATAAAAGCCGCGAGAACGCCGGTGTCCTTCTTTCCCTTTGAAACTTAATCACTGGAACTGATAAAGTTTTGACTGTGGACTGGGGAGCAGCGACTCGCAATCAAAACCATCCAAGCAGGGATTGTTTTGCTTTATAATGAAATGATGAAGCTATAACCGGCCGGGCCGTGAGGGTGCGTGTGTATATTTACAGGCATGGCCTTCTCCCCTGAACAATCTGGGCTTTGCGGCCCTGGGTCGGCCTCTCAAACAAGGAGCTGCGCAAGGCGTCAGTCAGTGAGCAGCGTTTCGTTCCCCGTCCCGAGCCCCTGGAAGGTCGTGATGTGCAGGAATTAGCGTAATATTGTTATTGATCGTGAGAATGACACCTCGGCTGCTCCCGTGCCGAATAAGCTACATACTCGGCAGGAATTAACGCCGGATGTGCTGGTAGCAGCGAGTGGTTGCACTTTTAGATTTTCTCAGGGTTTAGCACTGAAACACGCCAGGCGCTGTAGTTATGGGATAGGTGGTTAAAGGCAACAGGGGATTAAGGGGCAAGCCTTTCATTTCAATTTGTACATCAGCATTTCCCTGGCCAAACGGCGCAAGAAAGATGCGCCACGGCGAGCACGCACCGGAAAATGTCTAATGACAGACCGCTAGAAAAGTAAATATTATAATAATTTATGCAAAATTTGTTGATAACAAATTGGGGGGAAAAACAAACTTCAAAACCTTAATACTTTAAGGAGGCTATATTTTGGCGATTTCGAATCCGAAATGCTGCTAAAACTGTTGACAGCACTGCTTATGTTTTGCTATTGCTAGTCACAGCATGGCATAATTCTTGTAGAGTCAACCCTTGTAATTTGTGTGGACACATGTCGATTTACTCATGCTTTTACTCCCATTTAATCATTTCTGTTTATTTTAGGCTCTTGTATCTGGGAATTTGCCTTTTCACTGTAGACAGCTCATTCTTTTTCACTGGTTTTGCTGTTTTTCCCCAAGATTTTCTGTGAAATTGGAATGCTTTGCTCTATTTCCAAGGACATGTCTTCAGCTTTAGCACTGCATAAGTACAGTCTGTGTTCTATTATCACCTAAATCTGTGACTCTGACAATCTGACATTATTATTATTATTATTATTATTATTATTATTATTATTACTGGGGGGCATGGTGGCACAGCAGGTTTGGCCAGGTCCCACTCTCTGGTGGGTCTGGGGTTTGAGTCCTGCTTGGGGTGCCTTGCGATGGACTGGTGTCCCGTCCTGGCTGTGTCCCCTCCCCCCTCCAGCCTTGTGCCCTGTGTTGCCGGGTTAGGCTTTGGGATCACCGCAACCCCACTCGAGACAAGCAGTTTCAGACAGTGTGTGTGTTCTTATTGTTATTATTATTATTATTGGACTGGCGTCCCATCTAGGGTGTGTCCCCCCCCCCCTCGGCCTTGCGCCCAGTGTTGCCAGGTAGTTTCCAGCTCGTTGCGACCTCGCTTGGGACAGGCAGTTTTAGACATTGCATTATTATTATTATTATTATTATTATTATTATTATTATTAAAAACTCAAATGATCCTTACACAGTACAAATAACTGCACTGTTGAGTTAGGGTTAGGTTAGGGTTCATTTATATTTCTTCTTCATCCAAATACAAGTGTGTAATATTTAACACAGAAGTCAAGAGATGAACAAAATCACTGTATCAACTGAGCCTCCATTAAGCCTCCATCTTCAACCTAAGGTTGACCACCACGAATTTGGACTGCATTTTCGATGTCACCAAAAACAGAGAACTCCAATAATTTGGCATGCATGTTGCCCAGACAAAGCCTTGGCACCGCTTTCTCGCCCGATCTCTTCCATGCCGCGTTTGTCTGGGACTTTGCAGAGACACACATTTGACCATCATCAAGTTTCCTATGCTTCTGAAACAGGATAACAACTGGGTCAGGTGATAAGGGGAGCAAAACAGGGGGGGAAAAAACGCGAGGGCCTCAGATAAAAACTGATTGATTGATGTCTGGCTTCGCCGCCATCACAAGCTGTTGACAGTTTCTTTGGGATCAGATCATCCCACTCCTTAGATTGAAGTGAGGGGACACTAGGCAAATCTGAAGGACATGGAGGTCACAGGCTTTCTTTTCTTTCTGCGGAAGGCTTTAAAGCTCGAATGCACACCTTTTCTCACACACTCTTTTTTTAATATCCATAGTGGGCAGGAGATAATTTTGCTTGTGAAAGGAGCGTATGCAAATGTGTTAAAAGGAAGCTTTATTGTTGTGTAAGGCAGGCTGCACATTTGTATGTCCGAGCGGCGTTCTCCGAGAGTGGTCATTGCTCGAAACGAATTGAAATGTGCTTCATAAACAGGGCACGTGAGTTGCTAGCATGGTTTGCAAGCTTCTGCAGTATCACCCAAGGCCGCATGACTCGAATGGGTAAATTGAGCGGGAACGTAGAGAGAATATTGCAGAAACTTTTGGAATGTGACGGCCGTAATGATGTTGGTAAGTGCAAGGCAATGCATGTATCGCTTATTCATATTTATTTATTGCTAGTCAATGAGTAGACGTAAATTTCTGTGACAACTCACAACGTCGGCTTTGTGCGCTGAGCTACTTGCACTGATTTATCCGTTTATACAGCTGGGTAATTTTTGCGGTGTCACTTCAGGGTAAGGACCTCGATCAAGGGTACTATGGTAGGAGGAGGATTTGGCCTTGGGTCCTTCAAATGAAAGGTGATGGCTCTGGCCACCACGCCGCCTGCAGTCCTTGTTTCTGGGATGAAGTACACAGAAAGGGCTGCTGGGAAGTGGTCCATATCCTTTTGCCTTTACCTGCGATTCCATAGAATGACACCTTGAAAGGGAAATTTTTACCTGTGAAGGAGACATATTTATAGCGAGGTTATTATTTTTTGGAAGCTGATTGCGCTGTCGCAGAGGGGGGAAGGAGGAGAGGCCAGGCATTGATGTGGCTTCTGTCCCGCATCCATTTGGTCCGGTGTCCCCTTTATAAGCGTATCTCAGGTGTTCCCACAGCGGATAGTCACACTATTAGCTGTGCGTTTGCCACACCGGGAGGATGAGCCAGGAGAGGAATCACAGCTGACTCCGACAGTCGCGTTTAATGAACTTCCAGCTGGCCGCCGGCCCTCGGCCCAGCAATGCCAGAACTTTAAAGATCGAGGAGAATCTGTCGTACACCCATTCCATCAAGAGCTGCTGTGAGCTTCTTTACCCCCCGTAAACGCACAAAGATTGATTGTAACTCAAGGGCCGGTCCGTTCTTTTCGGCCTGTTCAATAATTCACTCTGCATTTCTACATCCTTGGTTCGAGCTGCTGCGTTGCGCTCAAAGGACCCAGGTTCAAATCCCACCGCATGCTCTCGTACCCTAGATCAAGGTACTTACTTTGAACTGATTGCGTAAAAAAAAGAAAATGCCCAGCTCCATAAATGGGTAAATCATTATACGCTGTTCAGTGAACAAACCTCACATTGTATATTTAGAGAAAGGTGTCAGTAAAATGAATAAATAATAATACAGTTCCTGGTAGTGACTTGCGGTAAAACCAGGGAAAGGTTCTAGCTCATGTTATGGGGAACTGTATTCATTCACCGGGTCAGTTTGGATTATTATTCAGAGTCCTAATGTAATTATACATAATACAGAAAGGAGGCTGTAATCACAGCTCTCCAAAAGTGCATAAAAATATTTGGGCACAGCATCCTTACTGTGTGCACAGTCTCTTTGACCTTTTCCGACCCAATTACACGGTTTCCTTGGTAAACAAGGGTGTCTTCGGCCTGTCGTCCTGTAGAACCCTGAGCACATGCGGTGAATTTGCTTCTTTGCTGTTGCAGTGTCCTCACGCAGACAGAATTCTGTTCCAGTAGCACCCTGCCTGAGCCCTTTTCTCCTCTCTATTACATTTTTCATTAATATATTCCCCCGGACACAACGGTTCTTACGTTGATAGCTGTTTTTTTTTTTTTTTCCCTGTTTTTGTTTTTTTGCAGCGTTCTTAACAGGTATTCCAAGACAATTGATTCCGAAAAATGTTAAATCTAAAGAAATAATTATGCTGCGATTAAAAAAAGTAAAAAGTGTTCTTTGTGCGGTTTAAAGCACTATTTTTTTCTAATTTGTGCCTCAAGGAAATTAAAAAGAGAATTGTAATTACCATAATTGCCTCTTATGCTTTTGACCTATGATGCCCACAGTTTCTTTTTTACTGGTGTTCCCCTGCTAGCTGCAGCGCTCGTGTGGTGCGAAACGTTGCAGTTCATTCATATAGCCCCGTATGTTAAATCCACTGTTAGGCAATACATGTGTATATAAATGGGGCAGCAGGTGGCGTAGCACTTAAAACGGTTCCTTTGCAATCAAATGGGCTTGAATTCCATCTCCTGCTTTAATGCACCTGATCAAGGTACTTACCCTGAATTGATACAGTAAAAATAACCCAGCTGTGTAAATGGGTAAATCACTGTAAGCAGCTTTGAAGGTAAATAATTAAATCTCTATAATTTTGCTTAATGTCATATTGCTTACAGAGCTGAGCCTGTGACATCCCATCGCAAATCCAAGCAAAGTAGGGGGGCAAACCTGCCTCTTTTCTCACAGCTCAGTTTTTAAATGTTTTTTTTTTTTCTTTATTTTTATTTAATCAGGAACATCAGCTGAGAACCAGTTCTCAGTTACAGTGATCTAAAGCACCTGAACTGCAGTTAAAGTTTATAAAAAAGTGTAATTTCCTCTGAACAGCTACATCTGCCAGGCAAATAAATAACCGCGCGCTGGTGTAGTTTTATGAAAAATATAAGGCAGAACCTCTTAGTGAGACAAAACTGCAGCGCGGGTGTTTTATCTTTGCAATGCCGTGTAAAAATGATGCGGCAATAATCATTCCAACGGCTGGGAATTATTGATGAAATATGCTGTTAATACGTGTGGTGCGGCTGTGTAGTTCACGTCCGTGAACATTATCGACATCGATGGGTATCGCTGAAAAACTGGACCGTGTGGGTGATGGTCCAACACCTGAACCAGATGTGTGTGTATGCGCGCCATTGCTATATTTTTACCTACTATCGGCATATCAGCAGCAGCCCTCGAACCCGGCTCTGCGATGCGGCGCTCGTGGCTTTCAGAGGGTGGGATTAGAGAGGGGTCTCCTTCAGCGTGCCCATCGACGGCGTGAAATCGGGCCGCTTCGGCAGCTCACCCAACCGGCCGACACCCCCCACCCCCCGTACACGAAGCCCTCGCCCCCCGGCCATCTGTGAAATCCGGAGATTCTGCATCTGACTCGGGGCTGGCACCCCGGCCCACCCGAACCCGAGCCGCAGCCGCGGCCGGGGCAGAAGGATGCGAGGACGTGAACCGGCGCCCCGCGGGGGACCGGCTTGCCGGCGCCCCGCTGTCTCCCCCGCGGGTGTCTTGGAGGAGGTCTCTGCCTTGGCTCGGGCCTCAGAGATCTCCCCGCCGGCGGGCCCAAATCCTGTCCCGCGCCCCGGCTGCACGGGAATCAGTGGCTCTCTTCCGCCGGGCTCCTGCCCAGTCCTTTGAAGATAAGATTTTGATACACAGTCCTTTAGGTACACGAGTGCTGGACACTCTCCTGCCTCGCGCTGGCACCTCTTTGTCGTTTCCTAGCCCTTCCGCCACATTGGCCTTTGCGGCAAAACACCGCATCGCACGTTAGCCGCTGCGTCGTCGTGCGGCACGAGCGCGACGTCGCCGCAACTTTATTCATTTAGCCGACCCTTCCCTCCAAAACGATGTACGGCATAAAGCCACGTACGATTGCTTACCCATTTATGCAGCAGGGTCATTTTTACTGTGTCAGTTCAGGGTAAGTGCTTTGATCAAGGGTACTACAGCAGGAGGCGGGATTCAAACCCAGGTCTTTCAATTGCAAAGTAGCAGCTCTAACCACTACACCACCTGCTGCTACTTGGAGTATGAAAGCGCTTTTTTTTCATTTCTACTTTGCCACATTGTCAGGTGCTTGAGAAATTTTCAACGCGGGTAAAGAAACCCAAAAAGTATACTTTGGCTAACGCTTGCACCCGTGAAATGTCCACAGATTGTCCAGAATCCAGCAGAAGCGGCTGACAGGAGCAGGAACTGCAACCTGGGGGGGGGGGGGGTGATGGCTGTAACCGCTGTGCCACCTGCTGTCCGTATTGCAGAGGTTCACTTGCGTCATGAAGGTCTTGAAGGTGAAAACTATTGGTCAAGAAGGAAAAACATTCTCGAAATGAATTCCTTTGAAAATAAATGGACGCACGGGGAATGAAACGTGGAGAAGCCACCTCTGTCATACGGTGAATCGGTGTCGGCGTTTCCGAAAACGATGTTTTCCAGCCCGTCGCTTTCGAGATCAAGCGCGATCTCTAATTTGCGAGCTTTAAAAACAATTCGCACGTTGACGTTTACGAGTCGGGGCTTCGAGCCGCAAGATCCGTGTCGCCCAGACTGGTCTCTGGCGCCGCAGTTCAGACGCGTGTGTAACATGTGCGTGCGAGCGCAGGCTGTCATGGCGGCTGGTGGAGCGGCCGAGTCCCGCGGCACATTGCGTTTCCACGGCGGACGCGCGGCGCTCCGTCTCGAAGCTCATCAGGAATGGAGTGTTGATTGCTTTTTGATACCCCTCCAACATGGAGCTCGTCCGGCGCTCATCAGCCAATTAGGGGCCGCTTTGTGGCGCCCGCTTGGACGGGCCGCCGCGCCGCTAACTACCCACTCCCGCGTCCAAGTGTTCCCGCCATCCATGCTAAGTCTGTTCCGAGAGCCCTGGGTGTCACGTCTCAAAGCCGAAAAAATGCCGAGCGCCCGCTTGGCCGAGGACGCTGAGGAAAAGTCTACTTCTCTCTCGACTATTTGTTTGCAGTAAATCTGTGCCCCCCCACCATCAGTTTCCCTTAAATCGAGATAATTCTTTACACAGAACACCCAAAACGCTCTGGAAGAAATGTGTTTTATTGTCATTATGCGTTTGATATTTGAACCGGTCCAGCTTGATGTTTTCTCGAAGCACGTCCTCAGTCCGCGTGGTCATGGTGACTCGCGCTGCTGGACGTAAACATCCTGAGAAGCTCAGTTACTGAAGGCCAAACCGCAAGGGTGGTCGGGAACCGAATCACACGGCACAGACCGCTGGGAAACATCTATACGGATTTCGGCGATATAAGTACCTACACGTACCTGTCGGTCAAATACCTGTACCTGCCCCAAAAAGTAAACGGGAATAAACGAACAGTTGCAAGGATAGTGCTCGTGGAAATATGACAACAGGTGGTGCAGTAGTTAGAACTGTTGTCGTGCACTGTCCCGGGTTCGAATCCCGCCTCTTGCTTCGGGACTCTTGATCAAGGTACTTATCCCGAATGGTACAGTTCTAACCGCTACTCCACCTGCTGCCCAAAGCTCTGCAAAACAGGCACTTAGAGTAAAGTCAGCTGAAGTTTTCCTGCAAACCAACTTATACAATGTTAGGGTGGTACACTAAGCGACTTACAATGATTTACCCTTTAATACAGCTGGGTAATTTTTACTGTATCAGTTCAGTGTAAGTACCTCGATTGATACAACCTCAATACAGTAAAAATTACCCACTGCATCCATTATTGTCGATGGCTTCTTATATAAACCTAATCTATCGTTCGCCTCGGAGAAACGCCCGGGATAAATATTAAACTCAAAGTGAATTTTAGTCGCCAAAAGTTACGACAAAATTCAAAACATGAGCAGAAAATCTCAAATCCTGCTGTGTTTTAAGGACGAAAGTCAGAACCACTTTGAAGAGAAAGTCACGCGCGGTCGGACTCGGCGGGGATGGGATCAGCTGCCGGAGACTGTTTTTGTCCATAAATCACAGTGTTCGCACAACTCTCGTGGTTCTTGTGTCTTTAAGGAAAAGATGTGGGAGGCTCGACTCGCACAAAGATCACACCGCTGTTCCCGCCCGCAATCTGACCGTATATCTTAATTCCCGCAAAGTGTTATTTCTGAGAACACACTAAACGCAAGAACACTCCACTGCTATTTCCTGAGCCACATACTATTGAATATCATTTCAGATAAGAGCGTAATCCTTTCAGGGAGATGATGTATATTGACCAGGTCCCTTTTATCAATATCGGCACGCAGCGGTGCACATGTAAAAATGAGGAATGATGATTTGCACGTTCCGATCAGTCAGATGGGGGAAATATCTGAGATTAACCTGCAGTTTAAGGCCAAACTTTGTCTCAGGGAGCTAAAACGCAGCAGAGGAAATCTGATAGCAATGAAACACTAGGTGCTGCGACTTTTCTTTCCGGAAAGATCCAAGGGTGATAGCTGCACATATTTCAAAGTAGACTGTGCAATTCGCACCGTGCGGAGTGTGTGTGAAGTGCTGTCAAAGAACATCTTGCGATTAACGCGTCGGGCGGCACGTCGGCCTAATGAGAGGCGTCGTCGCGAGGCCCGCCTTCGGAAAAAATCGACGGCGCCGACGTTTGACGCTCCCTAGGTGACACCACGGCGGCGCACATTCGCACCTGTGCCACTCGCAGCCCTCATGCGAGCGATGCTCCCGGAACCGGGCGTTATGTAACAAAACAGCTGGAGTATGGAAATGCGAGACCGAAGGCAGCTCTGACGGTGCCTTTCTCGACGCTCGTGGAACGGCCACCGCCCATCTCTCTCTCTCGCTCTCTCTCTCTCTCTCTCTCTCTCTCCCCCATTGGATGTCAAAGCCTACAGGGACAGCAGGGGAAGAAACGAGATTTTTAGGTCAACTTCTTCGAACCGTGTTTACATGAGTCATTCCTCAGTGCTTTCTTTTTGTTTGTTTCCTACATTGCGCTTTAAGCAAGTGACGAGTGGTGCAGGATGGGTAACAAGCGGGGGATTCAATGAATGGAAGGCGCAGCTAAAATTACCCCAGGGCCGAGGCCCCGCGTCCCTCCTCCCCTCCCCTTCCCTTCCCTTCCCTTCCCCTTCCCCCGAAACGCCCCAGACAGGAGTGCCGCGGATGTCTGACGGATCCGGGGCCCTTGGGTCGCACGAGGCCAATTTGCTCGATTTGCCCATCGCCGATTAATCGATTTTCACACATTCGGAGTCGTCTCGGAGAGATTAGAGCCCCGGAGTCAGGTCACCTAGACAGCGCCACTTCTCAAGCGGCCCGCTTCCCCCCGTCAGAAAGACAGAGCCCTCAACTCCCAAACGGTTAATCTCATCTGGAGCTTTTATCTTGACTGGCCAGACCCGTGACCCATGAGCACGAGCATGGAGGACTGGCGAGAGGGCATTGTGGGAAACGCCGCAGTGTACTCCACTGGGTTAAGTTCCTGTTATCACTGTTTTGACAGCTGCAATATCTTCATACTGTTTTCTTTCAAATTAAATTAGTAATAGACACATGTGTCAGTCCGCGATTATCTCATCAACAGACTATGTATCTGCACAATATTTTTATGCGGTAGGAAATTATGACGGAAATAAAAAGGAACTGCTTTAGAAACCCTGGTTATATGATTTATATAGTATGCGGTTTTTTTTTTTTGTTTGTTTGTTTTTTTTAACTGTCATTTACATTAAGGAGCGCAACAAGTCTTAGAAATAAATAAGAGATCCTTTGAGGAAATAGCTTACGTTTATGCTGTGAAATTCCTTCAAAGAGAAAATGCAAAAACGGCCCGATCTGTTGGATTTGCTCCGCGTTTAGAAGCGTTGATACAGCTGCTGGATTTATGTGTATGGACTTTATTATCGCTATGTGTTTTAAAAAAATAGTTTCCTTTTCATTATTTTCTCTCTGATACGTTCATGCTGCCATGCCTTGAGAAGCGCTGTCGTGTACCAAGGTTTCTGTCTGCGGTCACCATATTGGCATACTGAATTAAACCCGGTTAAGAGTTATGGTCCGTATTGGCCCCGAGCTCCAGACTGTAACATGAGGGAGCGGCAGATGCCCCATAATCCCCCTGCTGGGGTGTGATCTCACTCGGAATTAAACACCTGTGTGGATCCTCGGATCCATCTTTGAAAATCTGACAGCAGCTCTGTCCCGTCTCAGCGAGGCGTGTGTGTCGGGTCGATGCCAGTAGCGCGGCGCGGTCTGGAAGCCTGGCCTCAGATTTCGATGGGCCTCAAAGTGTCATCTCCACGATGGAGAGAGGGTCCCGGCCCGGCGGGCTGTGTTAACCTGTCGGCTCTGGCGGTGGGGACTTCCTCTGAGCTTTTTGTTAGATTTTTTTTTTTAAACATTGTCTGCAAATGGAGGGAAGAGAGCCGTTTTTTGGTTCGAACTCCTCCGGCACCCTTATTGGAACTGCTGCTCGTGATGCCCGAGACCTCGGTGTCTGTCCTGTCGCTTTTCCTTGGCACGCAACTGGTCCAGCAGTTGATTACACCGGATGCAGAGATGTGATACAAAAAAAAAAAAAGAAAAAAAAAAAACACGCCTCTTTGACTGGCACGTATTTATGGATCGAAGCCTAGCTACTAATTGTAGCCCCATTATGGTTTTAGTCCTGGTCGGAATCGCGGCCCGGTGCTCCGGCTGCTGGTGCCAGATGCAGGACGACTGCCCGTTTTTAGATGTTAATGATGCCCAAGATGGTTTGCAGGATGCATCATTGAGTGATACCAACTTTGCTTTTAGTAATTAGACATATGAGACTGTGGCCGTGCGTTTGGGCGGGTGCTCAGTGTGTTTTCCGGTTGGTTCGAAGTCTGAAGGGTGGAGGTGGGTTTGCAGGGAACCTTAGTGGGCCTTTGTAAGGTGAGTATTTTAGATACTGGACAGCAGATGGCATAGCGGTTAGAGCAACCGCCTTTGGATTCAAAATGCTCAGGTCTGAATACCCCTTCTTGATGTAGTACCCTTGGTCAAGGCACTTACCCTAAACTGATACAGTAAAAATTACCCACCTGTGTAAATGGGTAAATAACTGTAAGCAGCTTAATATTGTATGTCATGCAGGAGAAAAGCATCCGCTAAGTAAATAAACATAAATGTGTGTTTGATAGCTTGGCACTGGTGCAGAACTTTGCTCTTGAAAATTTCACCAAAGCACTAATTCAAAATGTATTGCAAAATCAGTAAAGAAAAATTTAAATCGGCATTAGTCACACACTTTTCATCGCTCTTTTTGCTACTTTTCATGCTTCCAGGTGAACGTTGGGCATTCTTGGGAACGGTCATGACGGGGTTAAAAAGAGTATAAACCTACACCCATCTGATAACTAAAAGTGTGTTTTCCATCAAATGCATGTCTCTCGAACCTGGTATGTCACCCATACAGCTGGTATGGATGGGGGAGCCTTGGTTCAGCTACAAAGTAAGCGAGGGCCTCGTAGCCCTCTCTCTATTTTCCAGCTTCGCGTAAGTCGAGCTCTGAACCAAGGGCGCGCTGCGTTTTGGGGGTCCTGGACGCGCGGCCCGTTCGCCCGGGATGTTTACACGGGCCGAGTCCCTCAAGATGCGCCGTTTATTGTCGCCGTGTTCCGGTGCAGAAGTGCCGGGCGCATTGTTCTAATACTCCGCTGACAGACTGAGGAGAGGAGCGCATTCACTGAAAAGACTTACATTATCCTCCAGTCTTTGATCACTATTCATGTTTCTGCGCTAGGTAATCTTCTGCACTAATCTCATTCAAAGATATAAATAAACAAGCACGTTGCTAAATGAGAAGGAAAACACATGGGTGAGCATAGGGAGGATTATGGTAATGTGGGGATAAGTCGAGGTGTTTAATATATGGCATTTTTAATACGGAGGCAACTTTTTTGGAAGTATATATTTTCGAAAGTGAACTATCTGGTCAGACGGAGCTGAGATTGGAGACCTTTATAATGGTAATTATAGATAATTAAAATTCACTCTTGCTGTCATGCATGTCTGTTAATTTGACTGCTCGTGATGTCGGGCCTGTAGAAAGCACATCAGTTCTACTGGTCTTTGCAAGGATATTACGCATAAATACCTATTAGAAAGAAGCATTAGAAAATGTAAAATCTGAAAGCGTGGAATTCCTGGATGACCAGTGCCTTGGACACACAAGAAGGTCCACTTTGTTGCTGCTGAAAAAGGAGGTAAAAAAGGGGTTTTAGGTGAGTAATTGACAATCTGGTAACAGTTTGTTTTGTAGGATAGTCTTAGTACTTCAATTTACCTTTTTTGAAGACGCTGCAGCCTCTTACATGGATAAGCAGTCTGAAAAATGGTTGGACAGACTGATGCTTCAGCATGACTTCCCAATGTCAGTTGATGCAGGGATCAATTACATTTTACACTAAATGAAAGGAAAACCGCTGGAAGTTTACAGTCATCAGCCCTGCCCCCCTCCCCGGCCCCCTTAGACATGGCACGTTACAAAGGGAAAGGAAAATCATTCCACATACCTGATCCATAAAAACCTCTTTGAAATGGATTTCTGGTTCCGATCCAGCTTGGCGCCGGCCGGACCCATTGATGGCACAGCCTTTGGGCGCAGGGATGCTTGGCCTTGACGGTGAGGTGGTGAGCCATATCCGTGGGCGCGTGCCCGTCCGCCGGGAGCCCCTAAGCCATGCTGTCTGAAGAAGAAGCGACGGGCTTGGCAGCACATGTGGGCACGGCGCAGTGTTCATTTCACTCACTTACGAGCCCCCGATGCTATCGCCCCCCGTCACAAACGCCGGGCCGTCTCGCAAAAAAAAAAGAAAAAAAAAAAAAACCCGACCCGAATCGACAGGCTCCTTTTCGACGGAGCGAGAGACCCCGTGTGCGCTTTGTATATCTTTTTTTTTTTTTCCCGCCCAGTGGCTTTAGTTTCAGTTTATTTGCAGCAAGCCGAGGGAGCGATTAGCTGAAGGGCACAGGGAGGCTTTACCTTAACAGTTCACGATCTCAAGGTTGTTGCAGTTTGGGCCGAGCCGCAGTCCAAGTCTTTTCCCATCTGACGGTCAGCCGTGTGCTGAAACGGCGTGGAAAGTGTATCACGGTTCAGTCGAAGCAGTTAGCACAATGCTAACAGTACCGTGTTTACAGTGTTCTGGTGGAAAATGTATATACCATGTGTAAAATACTGTATGTATTACAGCTGATGCTTTTCTCCAAGGTAACTGACAGTGTTAAGCTACCTACAGTTATTTACCCTTTTATACAGCTGAGTAATCTTTACCAGAGCAATTTAGAGGAGGTACCTTGATTAACGGAGGTGGGATTTGAACCTACAACCTCCAAGCCTTAATAGCACCAGCATCCTCGATAGCTGAGTCTAACAATAATATCTTTTTTATTGTTTGCTTGAAATAGTGCATTTCTATAGCTGTACATTTTCATTTATTCATTCAGCAGATGCTTTTCTCCAAAGCAACATACAGCTCAAAGTAAAGGTCATAACAGCTGCAATGACATAACAATATTTTATATGCAGTTCCTTAACTGCTGCACCCCCCCGACATTCAGAGTTGTCATAATTTATGATAAAACTGCAATTTTGAGTTGCAGTGTAATAATTATGTTACAACAGAAAGTTTACAAGCAAACCACTTGTTCTGTGATTTTTTTTTTTTTGTAAATATATGTTAATTGGTGATATCAGAGAGCTGTGCTGCACAAGTCTGATCTCTATTAGATGGATTAAAAACTTTTAACTGGCGGCTGATGAAACTGCATTCGCTGATGAAGAGATGAAAAGGACAGCGAGCTTCTTAGGTAAGCGGAAGGTTTCGCTCGTAGGGACGGGGTTTGCCACATTTCGGCAGATTGTTTGAGATAAAGGCCGATTTAACACCGGTCAGTCCCAGGGTAACAAGTGCACGGCGCGGGCCCAACTCCAGGTGTGGGGCGTTCGCTGCCGGTGTATATCTTTTGTCTTCCGCTATCTTTATTTTCTTATTATTTTAAATGGCCGGATTTTTTTTTTTTCCAGCAGCTTTTTTGATATCCATTTAGATTGGAGCTTCATTAAAAAACCTCAGACAATGGAGTGACTTCTAATTAAGAACAGCAGCATCTGGCCCCTGGCTTCCTATCCCCTTGTTCCATCTATTTTGCTGGGGAGAATTCATTTGTTTCTTAATTAAGAAAAACACCAATAGCGTGAAAAATCTGCTTATGGTACCTGAATCCTAATTAGTTAAATAGTGAGGGGAAGGGGGGAAAAACACATTCCAGTAGCCTTAGAAATGAACTCGGGGCTGATAAAAATGAACTAACTACCCTTGCATAAATCGAAGCAGGGGAGGAAGTGTACCGTCATTATGGCTAAGACAATATGCAAACTATCTTCAAAGAAATCAAATTGCCGGAATGTTTTCATTTGCATGTATTAACCATTAACATAATGAGGAGAAGTGACATTGGACCCGGATTGCGTGTCTGTTCGGATTGATAACTCCGGCGCATCTGCAAATAGTCTCCGCAAAATTGTGCTCGCAGTCAAATCTGCATTGAACTGTGGAGTGTGTGTGTGTGTGTGTGTGTATGTGTGTGTGTGTGTGTGTGTGTGTTTTTTTTTTTTTTTTGGGCCAGTCCAGGTCCAACCTGCCGCAGTGTGTTGACTCCGTGCCATCATTCTGTGACAGCTATCCTTAAACGGGAAGGGGCTCCGAGTCATTGTGCGAGCGCTGCCGCAGGGGAGGTGGGGGGGGGAGGACGTGGGGGGAGCGGATGTGCCACGCGGCTGGAGATGGACCCGGTCCGGGCACCGCCGTCGCTCTATCAACCCCCCCCCCCCCCGCACCCCACGTGCTGCGACGCCGCGCCGCGCGCTCCCTTATCTGCCGCGTTCCCGCCGTGACCCTCGCTGGGTAGTCGCGGGCGACGAGCCAAAGCCGGGCACGGCGTCACACCGCGGGCGTCGCGCGGAAGCACCAAACTTTCCCTAATATTCAAAAAACAGCATTTCACATGCTACGTCAGGATCAGCCTCTCAGGTCAAATTATTCAATTAAGTGTCTGTTTATTACTGATACGGACGCGGGGTCGCGGTTACACTTATCACCTTTCGTGCACGCTGGTGTTCTCGCGAAACAGTGGCACGAAGATTGCCTGCGCTCTAATTAAAATGGCACGGAGACAAATTTTTTGGAGAAATGACGGCGGGCGCGTGAAGAGGTGCGCGCGCGGCGCGGCGCGGTCGCGTTGCCCGCTCAAAACGTGTTCAATGAATGTAGTAAAGCGAGACGGGGCCGAGGCCCGAGCGCTGAGGCAACGGGGGAAAACAGAAGTGCTGCTAACGGCGACCTTTCCCGAGGAGGAGAAGCCGCATCCCGACCGGGCCTCATGCCATGGCTCGTCATCTCCGCTCTCCGGACCCGGGACACCTCCTTCCGCACCGATCGATCGGTGTGGCGCTCGCAGCAAGCAGGGGGTGCTTTGCGGTGACACGGAGTAAAAGGGACGGGGTTACGAGCACCCCAACGACCCACCCTCTCCGCTCCGGGCTGCGGTTTTGTTGCCGTTCGTTCTGCAGCGCAAAGCGAGCCGCAGAAGCGGTGCGTTTGATGTGCGATCGGCACAACGTCAGGACACGTGTTCCGCCGTCTCGTGGCAGCCCTGCCTCCCGCTGATCCGGACTGCGACGCTCGATCGCGTTTTTTCAAACCCGAACAAACCAGAAGCCGGCGAAAGCACGGAGCGAGATACTTAAAAAGAAGAAGAAGGAGAAGAAAAAGAGCGGCGACGACGGATTTCGACCGAACATCCCGGAGCTCGCGAACACTTCCCATTGTTATCGCCGCTAAGTCGAGATGTTTTTACTCAATGGTGCATTTTTGTAAAATATGTAAAAACGGGCGACGGCGCTAACGATTTCCTTAATGGCGCGCATCGCGCTTCTCCCCAGGATGGAGCCTTAGCGGGTTTGCAGCCCGGGACGTCTGATATCTGAAT
The DNA here is from genome assembly GCF_900964775.1 of Scleropages formosus. Classification (NCBI taxonomy): domain Eukaryota; kingdom Metazoa; phylum Chordata; class Actinopteri; order Osteoglossiformes; family Osteoglossidae; genus Scleropages; species Scleropages formosus. The sequence goes on from NC_041823.1 coordinate 6,662,121, forward strand.
ATTAAAGGGGGTTTCAAGCTCATCTGCAAATGTGATTTGCACATATCACACTCCTGCAGTCATCGAGCCGCTTCGTCGGCGAGCTTCTGAGCGAGGAAAGAGTGTGGGAAGGGGGGCATGAAGAAAAAAAAAAATAAAAAAAAAAAAAAGATGCACATATGGGTTGCTATTGATGTATGCTGTTTCTGACCTAATTTAAATCCCTGCCAACGAGCTCATATCCATACTGTACATTTGCTAAATTAGAGAGCGTAAGCCCAGCCTTCCGTCGGCAGACAGGTGTAAACAACATGCTAGTCGTAATTCGGCGCGGGTTGCATATGATAATGCCGTGGAGCACAAAATAATTTGGACATCATTTTGATGCCCGGGGCCCCCGGGGGAAAGGCCTCCGGAACAGAGGTGCCCATTGACATGCCGCACACGGCGGGATATAATTATGGCCTGTGCCGGGGCGGCCCCCTCGCAGAGCGCCAGTCATTTGCCGGTAATACGGAAGCATTTTGCGAGACGCCGGACCGAGATATTTGGGTTCCGCGAATTCTCAGTGGACGCGATGGGAAAAGGATCATTATGAAGTCGTCCTTTGTTCCATTTTCCGCCCGACAGCGCGGCAGAAACGTCATAATAATGGGGATGATGGTAATAACGGCAATAATCTGTATTATAAGCACAATGCAACCGTAAAATAAAATCAACAGATAAGCATTTGCATTTGTGTTTTATTCGCGCCCCGGACACTCTTTATCTGCGCCCGGCGTGTGGCGCGTGCGCGGGCACGCGCGCGCGCCGACGAGGAGCGAGCGGCGCGACGAGCCACAATGAAACTGTCTCTCTTTTTATTTATTTTTTTTTTTTATATTCCACATCCTTTTCTCCAGGTGTGTGGCCTCAGTATGCGATTGACCATATTCTTTTTCTTTTTTTTTTGTCTTGTTTCTTTCAAAGAATTACCAGTACTGTTAATGGCGCATTTGTATTCTACAATAAAGAGGATATTGCATTGTGCAGGAGCAGGTCTGTCTGTTTTGCATTTTAGGAAGTTTTCCCTATGAATGACAGATGAACTGAAGAAAATGCCCGTTTTATGCATTCAAATTACAAACTATCAAATAAACCCTCTCCCTTTGTGGAATTCTTAACAAAAAAGTGTGGATTAACTGTTTGCAGCATGTGGCCCTTTCAGAGGAGGCAGCATCTGTCCACGTATAATATGGTACAGATATGGGTGCGGACTACAAATTTTATCTAACTGAAAGTAATATACAAGTTTTGAAGTCCTAATGTGCGAAGCTGTGTTCTGCTGTGCAAAAGTTTGTGCATTTAAAGGACAAGGTCTGAACTTTTATTAAACCTAATATCTGAAATTGAAAAACGCTTGAAATTTATAAAATGGATCAAAAGAGAAACCTTTTCCAGTACTTCTGTCTGCTTTTCTTTGGAACTATACTTGTGCTAATATGAAGCCTTACCTGTAATCACAAGAACCTCATTCTCTTTTTTATACCTAAATATTAATATTTGAGTTCAGGTGCATAACATCCCTTTCTGAGTGAAGGAGCAGTACATCATTTGTGTGCTTCACTTTTTTCTTATTTTGTTACTTAGCTCATATGTACACAGTTGCACATTATGTTTAGCCAATCTACTGTATCTGTCTCTAGTTTCACTGATCCACACTTGTGGATCTTGACCCCATTTCCGCTGTGTCTGATTTGTAACCTTAGTACTGCCTGCTGTCTGGAACAGACCGTTATCATACGTGTTTTTATTCACATTTGAAGAGCAAACATTGTGCAGAATGAGAAAACGGATAATTATATCAATAATTTTGTCGCAAGAGAGCCTATGGATGCGGCGGGCATCGTCACCCTGGGTAAGGTCAGCGTGGTCAGGTTAGGCGCCCACTGCGACTCTCTCTCCTCGCCTCGAACGGATTGTCCTTTTTCTGAGGAATATTCTGACAGCACATTCAGTCCAAGTGACTGCTTTTTAAAGGTCACACTTATGTGACTTTTATTCCGTGTGTGCGCTAATTCCCCATGGGGTCCGAGCCGTCCCCGTTGGAAGCTGTGTGCTTCCTGCTCCGTAATGCGCCGGTTATTTCCTCAGATCAATACCTGGACTCATTGCTCTTCTGTGAACTTTTGCTTTTACATGTCAATTGAAAATCAATTAATATTATGTAGTACCAAACAGAACAGTTTAACATAATATGCAAGACAAGCTGTGACCAACTGCAGGAAAGGGACTTAAATGATATTTTTTTATTACTGAACCATGTGGTGATCTTACATGGTGGGCTTGCGCTGGGTCAGCAGGTGATATGGGGGTTTGAGCTGATGACTTGTATTCAAAGGGCCTGAGTTTGATTCCCACCTCCCGCTGTAGCCCCCTAGAGCAATGTTCTTACTTTGAGTTGACAGAGTGAAAATTCCCCAACTGTATTAATGGGTACATCACTATACGTCCCTCTGGAGAAAAGTAAATGTACTGTAATGTGAACAGAGAAAACCAGGTAGAATATTCAAATGATTAAATCTTAAGTTGTTTGTATTAATATCCAAATACTTGTCATGCTACATATAAATATGCCTGAGACCATAAAGGAGAAATTACTAAAGTAGGGTTGACGGTATGGTACCTGTGGTTAAAGAGCACATTTCCCTCATGAAATTAGAGATAAGGTTCATTATAGGAATAGGAGTCGAAATTCTAAAAGAAATGAGCACGCATGGTTATTTACCATTAAAACGTGTAAATGATGACATACATAACTGGCAGCGTAGCGTTTTAAGGTGAACTTTTTACCATGATCATTGACCTGAATGGTAAGTAAACGGACACGTAACCTGCTGTTGTGAGTTCCAGGAGGGTTCCAACTGTTGTACTTTTCACCAAGATACTGCATGAAAACTGCTTCCGGGGCAGCAGGTGGCGTAGTGGTCAGAGCTCATGCATTGCACTTGAAGGTAACAGGTTTGAATCGTACCACCTGCTGTTTTATCCTTGACCCTGAATAAGCACAGTAACAAGTAAATAACAGTGAAAATGCGTTTGTGCTGTAATTTGCATAACATTGCCGGGTGCTTTGAAGGAAACATCGGCTAACCCTAATAAATAAAGACAATATGAACAGCTTTAGTTTGATATTACGCTACAAAAGCAGACCAGTGTCATACCGCTTGAGATAAAAACGTTCTAACCAACAAATTGTAATCGTCCCTAAATGGCTTATTATGTGAAATTCATAGTGCAGTTGCTGCGGTTTGTTTTAAAGTTATTTTAATGTTCACTGAGATTCAATCCAGTTTTTTTCCTCGTGGGTATTGACATTTTAACCCACCCCCAAGGTGTATCAGATAGGCTGTCAATGCAAGCATGTAATTATATACAAAGAGCAGACGCTGAGCCCTTCAGAGCAGCTCTCTCCTCTGCTGCCGGTTCTCGCGTGGGGAGCAGCGACTTGGGCCCCTTCCATGTCGGCTCGCCCCGGCGCTGCCGGAATTCTAATCTCCCAGCTTTAAGTTTCACGTGGCCCCATCAAGAATTAGAAAGTCTCCGGCTCTGTTTTAAAGGACAGTACTTTGAATGTCATTTGACAATTTCCTTTTAATTAGAACTAATTTACAGAAAGATGCCCACCAGCTAATCTTTACAGGATAATTAACTTCTATTTTCTTTACTTTTAATTAAAAAGTGGAAAAGATTTAGCTGATCCATAAAGAATTGTTCTTTTGAAATGTTCATCAGACTTCACACTTCTTTTTGGCATTGGTAATATTTAGATGATATCTGCCGTTCAGACTCCTCTGAGTTATAGCAGTGATTTTTTTTTTTTTTTTTTATCCAGGGTATTAAGAAGTGGAACTATCAATAGTAGAAATAGGAACCAGAGGCAAATTAGAATTGAATTAATGACGAATTGCTTGCAAAAGGAACCCCCATCTTTTAACTCTAAAATGAAATTGACATCTTTAGATATATCCATTTCATAAATTTCCCCTTGATGGGGAAGAGAGTGTTTTATCTATATTGTGATACACTAATAATTTTAGGAAAGGGCCCTCATTTAATTCTTTGAAAACATTTTCTTTATGATTGAAAGCTGCTTTAAAGGCATTGCTTAGTTAACTAATGGGTACCGTGCAAGCAAGACTCCCAAATCAAAACTGCCACACAGTATGCTGTTATATAGGCTATTTACTGTAGCACGTTAATCACTTTCTACAGTGTAATTTGGTTCTCTAATTGCAAAAGCACAGCAAAATGTGTTTCTTTGTTATTTTGTAAAAACATATTTCTGTTTTCCAAAATTAAAAAAAGCATTTAGTTACAAAGCTCATAAACTTATATGATGTAACAGTAACATAACAGATCTTAACAGAAGTGGTAAGATCGTTTTTGTGTTTGTACTTGTGATTTTTGTGAGGTTTGTCAAGCACAAATATGAAAATTTATTTTTTCAGGTTGCTGGTCAGCAATAAATATTTTGGGCTGGTTGCATTAAGCGAGTTGACACAGTCGCTGCTGTGAAACGTTATTTAACTGTTGGATGAGGAATGGTTATTTGGCAAACAGGTGGCAACATGATTTTCTAATTCTAAACCGACTTCTTGAAAGCCGATAACGTAACAGGCTTATGAAAAGTTTCAAAATGATTAGGTTTGATGTAAAGTTACGTATATGTATTTATGCAGACTTTTAGCAGGTCTGTTGCACAGAAATCCCGGGCTTTTTTTTTTTATCAAAGCAGAATTCATCAAAGATGCTTGATTTATATTTTATGTGAGTCTTGCACGCATCTTTTTTCTCGGACAGTCTACTGGGAGGCACTTAAAGCAGCCTAGTACTCCTAGTCGTCATCGGCAGACACCCTCGTCTCCGTCTTCAGCTAGGCCAATAGTAAAGGACGTATCACCGCACTTAGTTAGGACCCTCCCCTGAGAACACCTAGCCAGCTACTGGAGCCGAGGGCTGAACATACAGCACATCCGTGAACCATTCAGGAATTCCAAAAATTAATATTTCACCCTGGAAAGCCTTCAGAATGAATAGGTAGCACTTTGTCATGGAAGTATCTGCAAAAGCAAAAATGATTTCAAATGGATGTCTTTTGAATAACACTCTTATTATTATTATTATTATTATTATTATTATTATTACTGAGGCATTCAGGCATATACTTTTACATTGTTTATGTCTTATTTCTGCATGTTTTCTGCTCCTCAAAGCCATTTCACACAGCTTCATAGATACCCGAACATAACAAGGCAGTGTCAGCAAGCTAATAAGATGCAACCTCCTGCGAACGCAGTCAATTAACACTTTGTCTTCATTTCCATGTCAATGTCCTCGCACAGAAAGAGTTCGACTCGGGAGCCAGGCGGTCGGAGGGCGACCTGCTTGCTGCCCAGGGGCTCCAGGTTCTGGGGGAGCATTCTCTCCCCCTGTGGTGGGAGTCCCATGGGAGAAACCGAGCCCCGCGGGGGGTGGGAGGCTGGTTTGAGCAGAGGGCCAGTGCCCGCACTCAGAGGCGCCTCCAGCATTTGAATGGGCCACCAAAATGCCAGTGTGTTTTCATGCCATTCCAATTCAAATTAATTGGAGGAGGAAGCTGAAGGAGACTCCCCCACCCCCCTTTTTTTTCTCCGGACGAAAAGGAGAGGCAAATAAAGGAAACCTCAAGCAAAAGCCTGAAATGCAGTTTTAGTTCCTCTCGTTCGGCAGTAATCAAGTGATTTTTTTTTATTTTTTTGATTTTTTTTTGGCAGCGAGCAGCTGACACCCCCCCCCCTCCCCCTCCCCTTTTCAGCAGGGATACGTTTCAGAGGGCCGCTTTAATCTGGAAGTTTTGTCGCCGAGCCTGCATAGAAAGTGGTGTATAAAGAACTGTCCATTACTGTCTGTTCATTAAATCACACACGATAACTCATCTGTGTGTAAGGGGCTATATAATTAAGAATGAACATCATTTGCTCCATTGTACAGTGACTTCCAGGAAAACAGTCTATCCGTTTCCCATAAACTATGTGTGATCCTTTCTCAAGTAAACAACAGGTTTTTAATCATTATTGTTTCCTGAAAAATAATAATTACGTGCTGGAAAGCATGCAGTGAAGTACAGCGAAGACCCCGTGTTTAAATGGATTTTGACTGTGTGAAGGTCTTCATTTTTTGTGGCGATGCCATCTGATCCTTGAATTGCGTGGAAATTTTTATCATTTTGCACAGGGCTGGTGGCATCCTGCCCCACAGCGGCACTGTGCCATCGGGAGGGACCCGCTGTAGCATGGCGTACCAACTAGCTCAGTCCATTTTGGATTAACACATACCCTTGAGAAGAAAATTACAAATTACAAACCATTTTATTTTTTCTCGTTTGGTGCGAGTTTTCGAAACAGTTTGCTGACTGCTGATTGTAAAGAGGCACCCCGAATTTTTAGGAACGTGGCCATTTCTAATCACTAGAATTACATTGCTTAGCAACCGGAAAATCAAGTTAAACAATACCGCTGCTTATTCCCACTCAGAGAAGGGCGCTCGGAGAACGTCAGTCTTTGCTGATGCCTTCCCATCTGGCTCCATGCGGTCGCAGACAAGCATCAACAATCAAACATGCAAAATATACAAAGCGTTAGATTCCTTCCATAAAAAGGAGAATTGCCTTCACATTTGATTTTCATGAAAATTGAGAGCAAATATGCAGAAATGTATTGCAGCCAAAAAAAATTCATATAATACATTAAGTTAATATATAAAGCAGGAATGCCGTCTGTTACCACTACAATTAAATTATGGACAGGAGGACTGTAACAGGCAATGCACTTATGAAATGCCCAAATTGTTATTACAATGCCAGGAGAGTGTATCAAAAATGCTAATGATTGATTGATTGATTGATTGGTTGGTTGGTTGGTTGGTCATTTGATCAGTCGATTGATTGGTCGATTAACAAACACTTCTTGGATCTCTTAAATGAACGTTTTTTTTTTTTTTTTTTACAAAATCCAGAATTTTTCTTCTAACCTTGTCTAATACAGTTGAAACCTTTCTAAGAATTCAAAGATGGACAAACAGAAATGAGCAAAATTACTATAATTTTTTGTACGTTTTCTTTCATTTCCGTTGTGAGATATGCATGTCTTTGAGTTATTAGGAACAGCTGTTAGTAGCATGGTTAAAGCTGCTGCTTTTGGCTCCAAAGGTCACAGGTTTGATCCCCACCTCCGGCTGTAATACCCTTGATCAAGGTACTTACCCTAAATTACTCCTGTAAAATTACCCAGCTGTATGAATGGGTAAATATTTGTAATGTTAACATTGTAAGTTGCTTTGGAAAAAAGCGTCAGCTAAATGAGTAAATGTAAATGAGTCATCTGCCTCCTGTTGTGATCTAGGTTAGACTAATTGTCCCAGTTCTCTAATACAGGCAAATGAAATATGCATTTGATCCAGAATGACTCTCAGAAAGTGGAAAACCATTGTTCAGTGATCCATGGGTAGCCAGGACTGCTTGGTAAAATGGAGGGAAGCAGAGCGATGGCATCTTGTTAAAGACACGAAGGCCACGGCTCACACTTGAAGGTTCATCCAGGCTGGTCCCTGAAGCGTACAGGTCCGTGGGCCCGAGCGCCTGCGCCGTGGCCCCTGTTGCGCATTCCTGCACGGCCCCCGGGTGCCACGCTTCTCAGGTTGGCCCGGCCACATTTTCAATGGACGTCTAGATTAAAAACGGCATAGGTGGGAGCAAAATGATTTCCATGCACACGGAGATGCGGCGCTTTGTTCTGTCAGATTCAATTACCTCACCTCTAATTAGGAGCCATAGAGGAGGCTCGGTTTGTGATCCGGACATCACACTGTGTAGCCCGCTGATAATGCACGGTGTCGCTATCAGAGCGCAGCCACCGGCTTCCCACACCGCACACGGGTGGAAAGGAAGCCATGAAATTAGCAGTCGCTCAAATCACACTTGCCTGTTTGTCTTGTGGCTTTTTTTTCCTTGCTGTTGTTTTTTCCCTCCTTTTTGTCAGTGCAAATGAACGCTCTCGCCCGTTTTGCAGGTCGTGCGATAAAACTGTTTCACGGCGAGTGTGTGCGAGTCAAAAGATTTGTTCCTTTCTGTTTTCGGACCCGAGTGCCATATTTCCTTTGCTTTTTTGGTCACGCATTGTGTCATCCGCGCTCTCTCGCGTGTCGGCCGATCGCGGCGTGCAAACCTTTTTGTCGGACAATAACGGCTCCCGCTGCGGCTCAAACTCTGCCCGGTTGATCTCTATCAGACGCAGGGTGCGGCACTAACAAAAGACGTGCTGCGGTTACAGCTTCACTTGGCTGCCGGTGTCTCTGTTAGCACGGGCTCCCAAATAAGTGTTTAAACACGGCTGAACGTTACTCCAAGAGCGCTGCTCACGAGATGGAGTTGTGAGTTGCTGATGCGGATGGCTCCCGCACATCGAGAGATGCGTGGCCAAGCGGTGCCGGATTTCCCTTCAGGACCCGTAGGTACAGTGCGTGAGGCCTAAGAAATGTCTAAGGCCTGCGATGGAGGAAAAATATTTAAATCCGGGAAAAAAGAAAAATAAGAAGGAGAGTGTGAGATGGAAGTTTAATGCTACGAAAACTTTGAAATTCCAGAATTTCTAGGCATTTCCCAACAATGATCCTTTCTTCGGCTGCTCCATCAGTCAATGGTGTAACATTAGAATAATGTGCATTGCGTTAGTCACTGTAATTCAATTAGCGTTTCTCCACCTTTTCCCACATTTGGGAATGAAAGTGCCCAGGGCCTCCGAACACTAAATCCAGCCCCGTGGCCAAGCCTCGCTGGCCTGTTTGCTTCGGTTCGAGGCTACCTTCACTCGCTGGGCACATGACAACCTCCGCCGCTTTGAGGCCAACCTATCTAGTCGAAAAAAGCATACATCTCAGTGAGATCTTTTTCACACGTCCTCAATCCAAGATCATCCTGTTCTACAGTTGTAAGTTTAAATTATATTGCTGATAAAGTACAGCTGGTAGAAATATGCTACACACTCTTAAGAATCTGACATATTTTAAGCATGGTAATGTCTGAAATCGGCTCATTTCGACACAGACTTTGGATGCGCAAATTTTTTTCTGGTAAGGTCTCTATGTTTGCCGTAATAACCTTTCAGCGTGATGTTAGTTGCTCTTTAGGCTTGATGCTGACTTCCCTCAGTTATATATGCTAATCTTTCACTTTGATGCCGGTGTCTCTCAGCGAACTCAGAGTTCAGTATCAGACCGATAAGAGGAACACTTTACTGGAGGGAAATGTCACTTTCAAACAGGTTGGCCTCCAACTTGAGGAATTTAGCATCAAGCTGGGAAGTTAGTACATCGACACTTCATACTGAACACACAGCATGCCAGATACAAATAATCTGTCATATTCTGTCATGTTTATATGGGCGACGCGGTGGCACAGCTCCTGGGTGGTGTGAGAGGACGTGGGTTCGATCCCCGCTCAGTCTGTGTGGAGTCTGCATGTTCTCCCTGTGTCTGCGTGGGTTTCCTCCCACAGTCCAAAGACATGCTGTTCAGGTTCCCCCATAGTGTGTGAGTGACAGAGAGAGTGTGTGTGTTCCACTGATGTATGGATGAGTGACCCATTGTAAGTAGCGTATCTAGCAGTGTAAGTCTTTGGGTGCTCTGGTTTCCTCCCACAGTCTAAAGACATGCTGTTCAGGTTCACCCATAATGTGTGAGTGACAGAGAGAGTGTTCCGCTGATGTATGGATGAGTGACCCAGTGTAAGTAGTGTATCCAGCAGTGTAAGTCACCACGGTGAATAAGGTGTGTGGGCCCATAACACTACATAGAGTTCATTAGAAGTCGCTTTGGAGAAAAGTGTCTAAATAAATAAATGCAAATATTATTTGGTGATCAGGAGTGAATACAAGCTTGCTAGCAGAGATTTACATCTTACCGCTGAAGGTTATCACACACCAGTGGGTATTCCATACCGTACACGAGGTACTCACACCTAAAAGAGAAAGCATGACAACAACCAACCTCTCCACTCCTATGGGGATACGACTGTCATGCCATTAACAGTTAAGTGTTTGTATATGTCTTTCTAATAAGTTTTACTCTCAGTTCCACAACAGTTTTCTTCAGAAAGTGGCTTGATAGTGATGGGAGTCAAAGTTCTGCTCCGTTCACCGACGAAGCCAAGGAAACAATCAGAGACCCCAAGTGCGCGTGGTCCCGTGGGCCGTCCACCTCTCCTTATAGGTGCACACCCGATGCTGAAATGTGACGTGGTTTTAAACAGTACACAACTAAATATAGCAGGGACACCACTATCAGAAAATGAGTTAGGAATGCAGTGCTAGTCGTTTAGAAAGTCATTATTCTTATCTTTGCTGTCTCAAATTATTTCAGGTTTCCTCATGCAATGAATTTTGTATAATAAACTAAACATATGGAGAGGCATCAAACTTTAAGTAATCTACACAGGTCTCGGGGAAGTCGCCATCAACACTGATTTTTCTTCTTCCCAACCCAACGCGTTGCTGCATAATGCATTAATTTCAGCGATTACAGTTAAATGATACTCGTTTCAATTAAGCTAGTTTAGTTAACCGCGTGCCTTATTACCATCACCTTGTCTGCAAGAACTTTGAAGGCATAAATCAGTGTTTCTGCACTGATGACTGCAAGCATTAGTACGGTGTCGCTGTGAAATACGCTTTTAAACAGTTCCATGTCATCGTACGCGGGGGGTTTTTAAACTCTCCAGGAGAAATCAGTGCTGTTACAGCGTTTAAATATCGATTTTTTTAAAATGCACGGCTATGTAAATTAATGTACATATGGTTACCTACAATCATCAGATCCTTGTTTTGCGTAAGACCTTGCTGAAACCTCAGCGCTACGCAGTCCTTTGTTGCGCTGATATTATCTTAAGCCACCGTTTTAAGCTACAGTGGACGTAGCGAGACACTTCAGGTTGCGCAGCCGCTCCTCTGAACCGCGGCCCACTGAAGGAGATTAAAATCGCAAAAACTGTATCCTAATTTAAAGTGCCGCTCTCGGCTCACTGTGTCTATTAGAGATCCACGTACTAATTCTTTTCATGTGCGCGGCTCCTGCGGTTGTGGCCTTCTACAAAGGAGTAATTTGTAAGACTAATGAAAAGAGCAAACGCTGCAGCGGGGATCGCCGTGTCCCTTTATGAGCCTCTGCGTGGGGAAGAAAGGAAAAACAGGAGCACAGCACATGCGGCGGAGTATTTTTTTTTTTTTGGAACGGAAATGACTGCTTTATTAAAGTGACGAGGAGTGTGTGGGGGTCTCACTCATATTACAATAGACCAAACACTGTGAACGGATTGGGGGCCCATGCCTTCCCTCTCGAACTCGACGCACGGCGCTTGCACCCGGACACCGCTGATAGCCACACTTTTGGATGGCTCTTCAATATCCAATTTATGTGCCATGGAAGTAATAAAGAATATCAGTAAAGTTTCTCAAAGAACCAGACAGTGCCTGCTGTGTTCTTGCAACCATCTGCAATCATAAATTAGAGGCTGCCTTAGTTCTTTAGTATTTACATTTTCCGGCTACACCGACGATTATTTCGTATTTTTTGTGAGTAGAAGGTGTGTGGCGATACACTGTTTCGTAATGTAATTCAAATTCGGGGGTGAAATATTTTTTTCGGAACTAATGCAATTCAGGTACCGGTGTCCCTGATTGAAGCAAATAGTAATATGCAAATACCGTAAAAGATGTACAGCTACAAGCAAAACTCCAAAATCATTTAGATTTAAAGAAATAATATTGCACAGAGGGGGAAAAAAATTAATCACACGGCAAAATGTCTCCTTTAAGATTGCACTGTTGTATTACCTAGAGGCATGGAATGTAAATGAAAAATCAACATTGTACCCTGTGATAAGGCTAACAAATTAATAAAAGTATTTTCTTTCTACCTCCTGTGCTGCTGCTCCTGTGAGAAGTCATGAACTACTCTGAGAGCAACTTTTTTATTGTTTGGATTCGTTTCGTTCTGCTGATACTAGAGCTTTGCATGAAAAAAACATGATGTCACTAACAATGGATTAGGTGTCTCTTGATATAAAGTGAACACAAAGCCATGTTAGATTGTGCTGGAGTCATGCTACTCGTATTTTTTATAATATGCAGGCAAATCCTGGAAGCAAACATTGACATCTTCGCGGCCTGTGTTGTCTATCTCTGCTGTATTGGGAAGTGATACCTGAAAAGGATGTGTAGTTCCTTCCATCGGGGTACTGGAGCAGACAGTCGTGAGATTTGAATCAGCAACCTTCTGGTTACACAGTAAACCCAAACCATTACGGCTGCTGTTGACATCATGTTATACATCAGATGGAATTATATCTGAAAAATCTGACTTTATAAACGTACTGTGTGTAATAAATTGAGCATGCCCTTAATTTCTGAGTATATTAAAACATATAAGAGTTGTTGTATTTTTCACCTCCGTTGAGCTGCCCTCTTAAATCTTTAAATATAGTAACCATGTGGTTTCCCCTGGAAAGTTTGAAAAATGCATACATAATTTAGCAGCTTAAGCCCAACATCAACAGCATGCTGCTTTTTTTTATTGTTTCAGTGTGTTTCAGAGTGTTTGGAAATGATAAGAAAGAAGGTTTTTGTCTACATTGTGCTATAAGAGAGATTTATCAGGGCAAAGTGTGCGAGGAAGAAAAACAGGAAGCTGGGGGTGGGTGTATGTGTGTGACTCTGTGTGCGTGTGTGTGTGTGTGTGTGTGTGTGTGTGTGTGGGGAAAGGAAAGAGGTGGGTATTGTGTGACTCTAAGCTAGTGCTGACACCCTCGACTCCAAGAGGAACCCGGTCCGAAGCTGTCCTAGAGGAAGCCGGCGGCCCCTTCGCCAGCACATGATGTTCTCCTCCAGCTGCTTCTCCAGCTGCTCCTCATCTGCACCCATGCAGATCCATGTTTCTCCATGTACATCCTGTAGTTCTGCCCGTCTCGTGCAAAAGCACGGCGGGTCCAGCGCCGAAGTGATTTGGTTTGCGGTGGGAAAAAGCTCTTTGTATCTTCCTCCTAAGGGCCGCTGGACGATGCCCTCGAGGATGAGGAGGAGGAGTGCGTCTCGGAGGAGAACGAGCTGCCGGCCAAGGAGGAGTTCTCTGTGGAGGAGAACTTCTCTGCCGACTTTGAGCCAGAGAACCTGAGCTGTGAAGACATGGAGTACTTCTGCAGCAAAGGTGACCGCACGCATTCACACACATTCCTTTTCCCATACTTGAATTATAAAGCCATGTACAGTACATTATAGAAAACATCTCACACATCAGGTAGAACATAGACTGAGAAGCTATATACCTCTCTGGGATTCACTGGCTTCTTAAGGAGCCACTCATCCCATGGCCTTTATCCTCTAGCCTTTTCAGCTTGGGGCACCAGGTAGCATGACGGTGAAGGTTTCTGGGTCAAGGCCCATGAGGAACCCAGCACGTGGAAGGCACTCTACATTCGGATCTAGGAAGAACACCTTAATACTGATGAAAAAGTCAAAATGGATAAAAGCGTAGTTTAATCAACAAAATATTAATTATATAAATCATGAAAATGAACTATAATAAGGTCCAGCAAGCCATAACCTACAGATGGTCTTCGTTTTGTCCCTTTTTAAACTACATTAGTTAGACGAAACAAAGGATTCCTGTATGGGAATTTATCCAGGAGCTCCCCTCCTGTCCGTGTTTGAACTGCTTCCATTTGGTTCCTCACTGGCGTGTAGCAGGGAGGTGGGGTTTGATCACCAAGGGCGACGACACCTGCAATTGCCCCCCGTCTCCTGGCGGAAGTGAGGGAGTGATCCCATGGGGGTCGCCGTGATTGCTTGTGAGCCATGTGCTCTGTTTCTTTCCCCTTCCTCAAAGCACCTGCGATTGGTGGGGAGGCGGGGGTGGGGAGGCAGGTTCCATCAAACACCTAGCGCCGCAACACCTTTGAATTCCGATTCAATTAAACCATTCGGTTTTTGACTTTTGTTTTACTGTGATCGTACCAGAGTCGCACACACATTTCTCCACTTGCTCTAGGTCACCATGTGAAGATGACAACCGCCAGTTCGCACACCCCCTCCCCTTCCCCAAACTCCTGGATTTTTCGACCCAGGGTGTTTTGAGGTTTATCCATACCTCAATATTCTGAATTTTACTTTTAAATGAAAAATGTATGCTTTCAAACCCCTCCCCCCAATTCCCCCCAAACAAAATGTTTTGAATTATATAGTTTTTACACTTTGAAACTCACAAACTATATACCTTGCGGGATTTTACTCTGAGAAATCTTTTTTAAAAAAGAATCTTTCAAGGTGTCATGTTTTCTGTGCATAATAATCACTTTTCTTTTGTTCTTCGAGAAAGGGAAAAGAGGCCTGGCGTGTCAAGACATTAATTTTGATGCCAATTTTCAGTCAAAATTGAATGCCACTCCCCCACAGCCCACAAAATGCTCCTTGTACTTAGGTGAAAATGCATTGATACCCAGTATATTAATTTCAATTTTTTTTTTCCCATTTAATTTACGTGGCTGGTTTTACACATTAGAAATTTCTAAAGCTAGAGGTTACCTGAGGGTTTTGAAGAGGAAGAAAACCCTTCAGCTGTCTGGTCCCAAGTGTATGTCCACTTGACCATATCAGGCTATTACCCAGACTTCCTAATTCCTTTTAAAATGTAAATGGTTGCAAACAGCGACAGTAGACAGTCTGTTCAAAGTCATATGAGGTGAGAAGGTTAAGGAGACGCCATACCCTACTTGTACATAGTCATCGTGAAACATAATTTAGCCGATGCCTTTGTCCATGGCCACTTATAATGTTAGGCTTGTTCCAGTCATTTTGACCATTTATGCAGCTGGGTAATTTTTTACTGCAGGGTAAGTATCTTGAGGGCAATCGAAAGGAGGGAAGATTGAAACCCTAGACCTTCTCGCTGCAAGATGACAGGGGTAACCCCTACACCACCACAACCGTTTCTTAAATTAGTAAAAATTTTAACATTCTTGACAGTACCCGGTGTGAATTTACAGTAGACGCAAAAAAGTTAGGGATCAAAAGGGAATCACATTTGCCACATATCTGAAAGAGAGAACAGGCTTTCGTAGCTGATGTCAAACTGTCCCGAAATGGCTTTGTTGTGTTTCCCGTGTCCTGGATAACACTGAAGTGCAGTGAGTCATCCCGTCAGATCCTCCTTTAAAGTTATTACTGTCTGTGCAGGAAGTAAAACTATCAGCGTCCAAACTGCAAACTGTTTAACGTACGAGATCCTTCCTTAATCTTTCCGTCCTCACACACGGAACCAGTGCGCCGCAGATTTTCCACTCGCATTATCTGGGCTAAGTCTCCCAGTAACTCGCGACGTCAGAAGTGCTATTCTGTTTGAGTTTTCCCTTTCGCTTGCTATTAGCCACCATCAGGTGTAGTCGTTTTCGAGCCGTTCCCCAATTAGATCTCTTTAAAACTAATTTAACCGTTCGTCTGAGTGGCTTAAATCTCTCCCACTTGCTCAGAAGTGCCACGAATTAAACGGGAACACAATCCCGTCCGCATTAAACGGTTTATGTGTGTTATTCCTCCGCTATGGGAAGGAGAAGAGGGGCCCCCTTGATTAACTAAACCCTCTCAAATTTGATGGCGCTGCGTAATTAGCCCGGCGTCGAGTCGAAACGTGGGTTTTTAAAGGAGCCACTCATCCCACGGCCTTTATCTGCGCCCACTTCCCAGAGAATAAGACCTCCCGTGTGCGGTTCCTCCACGGAACAGTCGAGCGAGTCGCCCGGTCTTAGCTTAGCCTTGTATCTGCGTAGTCACTCACCGAAATGGGCTTGTCAGGAAGGCCTAAAACCTCCATTAAAAGTTTCAGCCTATAATAGGTATTAAAAAGCTGTAGGAACACAAAGAGGAGCACCAATTTTCATTAACATATGAAGCACTTATTAACTTTGATCAGAGTGCGGTGAAGTAGCAAAGCGGCTTAAAGGCGCAAAGGTCAAGAAGTTGAATGGCACCAAAGTGTAACCCATTTGCCTTACCCTTGTGCGTGGAAAAAAAAAAAAAGAAATGTTCTTTAGATTGCTGTTTGGAGTACCTTGGAGGTTCAGCTGGGGCCGCTGGGAGATTCTTCCCTTGACACTCAGATCGGCGCCCATCTGTGAATCTGGACACCAGTGTGTCATCTGTGCCTGGGATGGTTTCCGCTAACGCGGTGTAAATCGTCTCGTAGAGGAAGGTCCATCTGTCCGTGTCGATCTGTGACAGAAAATACAGTATTATAGCACTGTGCTGCCTTGAGGGAACCATGACTGATCTTTGCAGCCATCGTGCTTAGAGAACCGGTCCTTAGTCCTCAGTCGACCGGTGTAATGTTATACGCGCTTGCATCAGCTTACAGTACTTTTGAGGACTACGTGGAGAACGACTGAGCTTTCATGACACCGCTCCTTTACCATGACATGGTCAGGTGGATCCAGTCAATGCCGTTGCACCCTCTGTAAGAAATGCAGTTGTGTGAAATGGCCGCAGACCAAGGTGAAGTCACTTCTTTAAGGTCTGACCTTGACAACTCCTTAGAGCAGCTCTCCTTAAACCTGCCGCGTTGTGCCACTTCACATTTATGGGACACTGCTACTGAGTAGAACACACTCGCACTCGGTCTCAGAACTGAGATTTATAGGCATCCGTCCCACTCCATGCCACCATTTCTGTTGCCAACCCTTTTTTATTTACCAAAAGGCATCTGTTCCAGAAATCAATAAAATATTTTATTTTTATTTTTTTGACCATGCTTCATCTTTATAGAAATGGAAAATATGAAAAGGGACTTTATGGAAGGTAGTAAAAACATTTTTTTCCCTCTAAGCCCACTCATCTTCTTACTCAGCCTTTCTTTGTTCCAGTGAAGAGTATTTTGCTCATTTTCCTTCAAATTCCTTTCCAAGCCAATGACTAATTGCTTTTGACAGTCCACTTTGTCTTGCTTTTCAATGAGTACCAGCAACATTCGATATGACCACATGTAATAGTATTACTAACATGTATGTATATAAGCAGAAAGCAATAGTAATTTGTGTGTATCAACATCCAAGGTATATAAATTTGGTCACCGTTGTGTTATGTGGTTAATGGATAAATGTCTTTAAGAGCAATCCAAGTAACAATATGGTTAACCAGTCAAAGACCAGGTATTTTTTTACCATTAAAGAAGGCAACGGAGGCAATCAGGGTGAGCTCTAACTGCGGTATCCAATGCAAATGTACACTGACCCTGAGTTTCATTTCAGCAGAAATAATTGATATCGCAGAGCCTGGCGACTCACAGCAATAAACACAAAGTACGCCAATTAATTATGGTAGCCTTTGTGCAGTAAAGGAGGGATAGGAGTTCTCTCGCACGCAAGATCCTCTCAATATTTCAGCCTGGATGGCAGTGTTTGGAATGGCAAATGTGGAATTTTAATGCAAAGCTGATGCAGAGAATATGGGAAATGCTAATTTGCGGGGCGATAAGATGAGTCGAGACGTCCCTTTAGCCTCGGTTAACTCAGTGGAGGAAATTAATCATTAATGTTTGTTAAGTATGACAATCTAACTGGGCCAGATCTACATGCTCCGAGACTAAATCAGAGCAAGATAACCGGCTGCAGACAGGAGAAGGAAGACTGCCAGATCCTGTAATGATGGGAGTTTATGGGCCAGCTCACGCAGCTTTAAAGCGACGGTTGCAAGGCATTTGCTAATCACCTCCCAACGCTGCAGAGCTTGCGTGAATCCAGCATTTCTGCAGAAATTCTCAAAAAAAAAAAAAAAAAAAATTGTGAGTGATGGCATCTGAGATTCCACAACCTTTATTGCTTTTTTTTTTTTTTTTCCCCGACAGCTGCAGCTTGCGAATCAGGTTCTTTTTTTTATGCCTACACTTGTCCTGGGGATCCGTTTACTTTATTTCTCCTCTGAAGCATAAACCATGCACCATGTAACTGAATGAAAGGCAAGGTTGACTCATCTCACACGAGGGCTGCATTTGTTGCCGTTCTACACTGATGAGATTATGTCAAACAAGTTACCACTGAAAGGCATTTTGGAGAAAGATTACCCGCAGAATTCATCTGACCCACTAGTGCGTGTCTTCCATAAAACTTTTTCTCCCCGTTTTCTTCGTTCCATTGCCTTCGTGCCGATCAGTTCATTAGCTTTTTGATTCCCTTGATAAGATGTGGAAATCTCACTTTACGTAAAGCGGGGAAGGTTGATGATGCACAGAGACGGTATAAAATGATAAGGCCCCGCAGGTTCAGATTTGAGACTGCTGTGCAGAAGCTGCTTTCTGTATTAATATGGTGATCCTTGGGCCCAGCTCTATCCCCTTGCCCTGTGCAAACCATACCTGTTTAGTCAGGGAGAAACCTTGAGAAACTCTGCAAACCCTGCTGGGTCCCTCAGTCATCTGCGGTTAGGGGCTGGGGGCGCCTTAAAGTTGCACGCGCAAGACTGACACCTTCAAGGGCTTCCTTGGTCGAGACAGCGCTGAAGGGTGTGGGGAGAAGGGAGTAGGGAGTGGGGAGGGGGGTGTGACGGGGGTGGAGAAAACGCCAATATGACTTTGTTCCTACCTTGCTGCGGGAGTTGTTTCTGTAAATCGCCTGTAAGCTTATTGACCCAGATGTGCAGCTTCCGTGTTTCGCTGCAATTTGGCTAGAGGAGCACCTTCGATGGGAACCCACGATAAGGCCGATTTTTCTAGCGCTCGTGTGCCACGCACTCCACCCAACTCACCCTCGCCCCACTCCCCTCGGTCCACCCCTGCTTCCTGCACTTGACGCCTCAAACTTGGGCACGCGTTAGCTACCTATTTAGAAGCACGACTGGGGAACCACGGTAAATTGTCAGGGAGGTGCAAGCAACAAGAGATCAGGGTGATGGGGATGACAGCCACGGTCGAGGAAGGAGCGAGACGTAGGTTGGGAATTTCAGCTGCAGAAATTGAAGAGTTTAATGAAGTTTACAGCCATTGATCACATGGTTACCTCAAAATCGATGCATCGGTGATCGGTTTGCAAAATTTCGAGGACCACCTTGGCTCCCCTTCAGCGTGCAACATGTTTCCAACCACTCCCAGATTCTTAGGTGATTGGCGCGATGAACGGGGCGGGAACCACACCGTGGACCGATTCAAAGTGGCTACCAGATCAAGATTAGGCGAAAGGAAAGGATACATTTCGGCAATTTCAGGCGAAAGGTTCATCGGAAATCTCACGACGCGCCGACAAGCACAATTCATTCTGCCTCCCACTGCCGCCTTTGAAGAAACTTCATCAAGCCCGGTGACATTGTTCCTCGTGGGTTCGCTCACAATTGTATTTAAAATGCATTGCAAACGGCGCTAGATAGAAGGCAGAAAATCCTTAATCACTGCTTAATTAAGGAATCATCTTGTAGCTTCATTTCCTGAGCCGTAATTAAACAGTTCCAATACGTTTCGTTACAGGGCTTAACATGTACGCCTGAGATCAAGGTAGTGCCTTTAATGTTATCTCCCTCCCTTTTTTAAATTTGGTACTTCGGAAGGAACTGTTGATATTTGCCTTTGTTATCCCCGTCATGATATCAGCCTGGCGCGTTAAAGAGGCTCTTGAAATTCCGCAATTAATAGAATAGTAAGAGAATTTAGTATATGTGCTCTCTTATGGTGCGGCGAAGGGGAACTGGTAACCCAAACAGACGTTCGGATGTAAAAACTGGGTCATAATGACCTCATGTACCGTAAGTAGGACAGCGCTGCACAGTTCCCTCCTTTTTTTTTTGAAGCAGGAAGCGCTCGTCTTTCTGCCAACGCCTCTTGCCGCCTTTGAAGTGAGCCGCGGTGCTTTTAAAGACAACAGCTAAACAGAGTGGAGGATCTTGGAGCCGAAGCTGTGGAAGGATTTGCCGGGAAGGAGGCCGCGATATGTGGACGTCCGTCCGGCCTGGAAACACTTGCTAAGTCACATTGCGCTTTCTTTTCCTGTTAACCTCGCGGTTGCGTGTGGAGCGTGTTCGTCAGCTCATCCCCGCACACGAATACATGAACGTCATTTAGCACCCGCCTAGTTGTCCGGACACATGCTTTTAATACAAAACGTTGAGGTGTAAGAAACATCACTGTCATGAAGACGCACTTTAATTCCACATGTAAATGAAGCACAGGTGAAATACTGGGCTCCTCTAAAACAAGGGCCTTAGGAGTTCACTTTATCGGGAAAACGTGCCTTCTGAGTGAGTCAAAAAAGAGTTTAACAGCGACTATAGTACTTGTTCTGAATGTTGTATGTGCTTTAAATTGTGGTCCTGCGTCACTGATTCAGTTCAATGCTTTCCAAACAGGGTGGCTTAGTGGCGCAGCAGATAGTGCCGCACATTGGTTAGGGACTATGAATTGCCCCTA
Organism: Scleropages formosus; assembly: GCF_900964775.1. Taxonomy (NCBI): domain Eukaryota; kingdom Metazoa; phylum Chordata; class Actinopteri; order Osteoglossiformes; family Osteoglossidae; genus Scleropages; species Scleropages formosus. The sequence goes on from NC_041823.1 coordinate 6,682,599, forward strand.
GTGAGTGTGTGCGAGTCAGTGGGTGTGATGCACCGGAGTTCCATCCAGGGTGCACCTCCCCTCACGTCCTATGCTTTCGGGGTAGTCTCTGGACCACCGCTGCCCTGCAAGCGCAAAAAGCAGTTATCAGTAGTTGATCGACTTCCTGACCAAGGGAGTAAGATACAGAATATACTCCAGATAATCCACATTCTGCAAATTTGCATGCAGGCACCTGTCTTCTTTTGTGCAGTCAGTGACAAGCATTATTATTTACTCTTTTATGTGTACCTTTTCATTTTTACCGGGTAATTACATATAGCAGTTATCGCACAGTTGGAAGCTCTGTAATGGGTATGCAGAGATTACATTATCGTTGTTTGATGATCACAGTGATGATAAATGGATATTATTGCCGAGGATATGCGTTTGACGGGTTTATTTGCTGCGGAATGGATGCGGGGTGATTTGACAGAGCCCCTCCCGTACTCCCCGCACGCCTCGTGGTGATGCGCACGGCTTGTGGCCCTAGTGCCTGCGAACTCGCCACATCAAAGCAGCGCAAACAGACTGAAACGAGAAAGGACACAATATCCTTCCGCAAACGGACGGTCGGCGCGCAGCCAAGGAAAGGCACGGATGCGGGCCTGTCCCGTGTTTACCGTGTAAACCCGCCAGTGGCGCATGTCCCGTGAAGGCTCTCCCCGTTACAGTGCCATGTGAGTTACGGAAACCTGTGGAGTGGAACCCAGCAACTGCTGGTCATTAGATGAACTCGAACTTGGCAACACAGCTCTTGCGTAGTATCAAAGATACCCCGGTAACATGTAAATGGAGCCGCAGTCGGGCATCACTTTGCAGCAGGTGGCAAACTGGTTGGAACCCCCACATGCCCTCCCAGGACCTGGATTTAAACCCCATTCCTCCAGCAGTACCTTCTATCAATTTAGTTACCCTGCAGCGATGCAGTAAAAGTTACCCAGTGACTTACATGTGATTTACATAGCACTAAGTTTCATCCAAAATGAACTCAGGTCAACTCGGGCTGGTTTTTAGACGTTTACAGATTTATTATTTGGAATGAGAAAATGTGTTCAAAGGTACAGTAACAAGGTGCTGTCCTGGGACTTGAACCTTATAGCCGCAAGTCCGGTTCCTTGAACCACCAAGGAAGCGGCGACAGATACCCGTTTGTGCCCCCGTGTCCCCGCTCTGGTTTGAGCCCTGCAGACAGACGTGCGGTGCTGTCGGGGCTCGGCCCCTATTGATTGGCTTTTGCTTCTGAACACATGATCAGATAACGCATCACATTGTGCGGCGTACTGCAGCCGGTGCCCCTTAAAGGCAATTAGGAAGCCGGGTTAAACTGCAATGGATGTAATACAACCCTCAAACTCAATAGTTAATGCCCAGAAGCAGTTTAGCATTGCACAAGAATCTCTGCTGTATTGTATAAAAGCTGGACGTGTTAGCATTTGGAACATGTATATTCATGATATTCATTCTCAACCATCCATGTTGTGATTTGGAAAGGCAGCAGTATCACTGATACAGCTGAGAAGTATTTTACTGAGTAAATTTTACATGCTTTAATCTAGATTTACTCACAAATCCTACAGCATATTATCTTGTTTACCAAAACATACTATAGAGTTTGTTTTGTAATTTAGCAGTATCGATAGTGAAAGTAACAACATGTACAGATTTACTGGAGTATATATATATATATATATGAGTATATTTTTATATATGTATATGAGATGAAATACTTTATTGTCATTGTATGCAATACAATGAAATTTTGTGTGGCAGGTATATATGGTCTATACATGGTATGTACAAAATACAGTTAGGGTTGGTATATACAATACATGATATATACTGTACATATGGTTTATACTGTAAATGTGGTATATAGAAAAACTATAGAATTTTGGTCTCTTTTTTTTTCTTTTTTTTTCAGTTTGCCCCCAACTGAAAATTTGATGCATGGTCAGAATTTTAAATTATACATTTGAAATATAGATGACTTGTTACCATATACAACAGGGGCAACAGACAGCATAGTGGACAGAGCCGCAGCCTTGCAATATAAAGATTTGCGTTCAAACACCACCACCTGCTGTAGTACCCTTGAGCAGGGTACTTACCCTGAGCTGACAGAGTAAAAATTGCACAGCCGTATAAATGCGTACATCATTGTAAGCAGCTTAGTACACAAACACACTATTTGTTTCTTTGGAGAAAATCATTCTAAAGTGAAAATAATAATCATAATAATACAGATGCACGTATGATTACTAAGGCTAACTATACATTTTAGTGAAGCATCCCAGAGTGGTTTTAAGCAGCACCAACCCTGATGTTCCTTATTCCAGGTGAAGAAGAAGGCACCCGGGATGTGGGGGACTTAGACGTTGATGGACAGACCGAGAAACCCAGGCACCCTCCTCTCGAACCCGAGGACTGGGACGGACCAAGTAAGGCACCCTGTTACGTTAAAACCTCTGAAGCTGAGAAGTTTGTGAGATCGCGCTTCGGGTGCTGCAATAACTTCCTGCGGTGGTGGCTGTCCAGGTGTGCAACAGCTGGTTGGTATTCTCCCTGCGCCGTGGCGTTAGAGGCCCTCGGAAGGTGTCAGAAGAAAAGGTCAGGGACTCTACAATGTAGATGCCATATCAATACCCCAAAGGTTATCCTCAATTATTTGCCTGAGCCTTTGTTGCAAAACAACATGAATTATTAATAAGATCGCTATATATAAATTTCACTGTAATCAGTGGGAATACAAAGTGTATGTGTGTTCGACGGCGGTGCCCTGTGCTTCGACAGGAAGCTGCCACACTGACTCATGCCGCTCAACGTTATGACAGAGCAGCTGTGCACCCGGTTGCAGGACACTCAGCACCGGAAGCTGGAGGTAAAAAAAAAGGGCGCGCTGTCAATATGTTATCGGAGCTTTTTTCGGTGACACTAAGGCCGTTCTCATCGCCGTTTAGCTCATTAGTTAGCTGCCTGTAATCACTTGTCAGGGGTCTATTACGACATGTTTTAAATTAATACATCGGGGATCTGGGGATTTCACTGCCGCAGTAATAGGGCATCTTCAGATATCCTTGACAATCACAAAGCTGCAGAGGTAAAGCCCTCGCGTGTCTGGAGGTGAGTCGGAAGGGTTTGCAGCGAAAAACTGCCAAATCGAGAGAAATGTTGTTCAAAGGTAAGTCTCGACTTATCCCACAAACTTTGTGCGGGGGAAATCATAATGAGATGCAAATGAAGGTCGTAAGGTTACTGTCTCTTCTCCATTGTGCCCGTATTATATCAGCTCTGAATCACAGTATGTGACAATTGTTATTTTTCCAGAAAAAAATCACATCAGCTCATAATACTGATGATTGCCTAGTCCTTCCGGAAACATCTCAGGGATCGTAGGAGGTGTGATGATCTTGGTCTTCACTTTAACTTTCTGAATGCAGCGACTACAGAATATAATACCCTTCATGACTTAATACCCTAATGAGTGTCTGAAGTTGGACAAAACTGTGTTCCCTAGCAAACCTTAGACGGGCGCTGGAAGAACCGATACGGCCAGGCTTAAATGAAGTTATTATCACCATTGAATTAGAAGTTTAGTTACCCGGGTTGAATGGAATGGATTAAATTGCTTTGCTGTTAAGCTTATTGTGTATATGCTTGAACACAGACTGTGCACCCAACAGAAGCTCATAATAAAAATCATGTTTATCTTTTCTTCCTGAAAAATCTCATTTTGCCATGCAGATTTCCTCTTGCTTTCTCTAAGGCTTTTAAAAATAGTTTTATCTTGTTTTTTTTTTCTTCCCCTCCCCCTTCATAAAAGTCACTTCATCAAACGATGGATAATATATCTGGCCAGATAGCAACACAGCAATTACTGTTCTTCGTTACATCCACATTGCTGAATGCACAAAATATGATTCCCTTTAATGCCCGTGACCTGGAGAATTTATTGCAGGTATATACGTTTATAAAGTGGATTTGGGCAAGTTGTGCTGCAGGCCCCCCAGGGTGTGTATTTTATAGTGACAGTGAATCAGCGTTATCAGCGCTATCAGATAATGCATTTATCATTAAATTTCACATTTGCATTTAAATCTTACGAAGGAAATGAGTATTGCTGGCTAAAGATAAGAGCGCCTGGACGACTGTAATAAACCATCACTGTGATCAGTCCGCAGACAGGGCTGTGGGGGTCAGAGGAGAACTATGGGGCTACGACGAAAAGAGGCGTCGCTTCCGGAAGGCCTTTTTTGGGGGGCTGGGGGAGGTAGGAGGGCAGCGGGAGAGGAAAATGCTGAGCTTAAAAATACTGCTTTCAAAGAGGGGAACATGAGCCCTGTGACTGACTCTAATTACGTTCTGCTCCCGCTCCTCAGAATGCGAATTAAGAAGGCTCAAAGGAGTGCTGGATTGTGTGGAGGAATCACTCTTTTTTTAAGAAGAAAAATGCTGAATTGTTTGCCCGAATTTGAAAATGTTGCTCCGGTGTGGCTGTTACAAGCCGGCTGGGCGGCCCGTCACATCAGAGTAGCTGTGGTTGGTTGTGTTTCGTAAGGGGTGTTAGGAGAGGTTTCAAGGAGTGTCTGTCTGTGTGTGCTGGCATTCCGCAGTCCAGTGTCTAGCTGTGCAACTTTATAAATATTGCTGTTGATTTTACTTGAGAGTGCAGCTGAAGTTCATTACTTATTGCTCAATCCCATTTATCCGGCACGAATAACCACTTGTCTAGTGCAGGGTCACAGTGGTCCGGAGCCTCTCCCAGAAGCATGGGGTGTAAGGCAGGTACACCCTGGTTGGAGTGCCAGTCCATCTCAGTCGCTCGCACACACACACACACACACACTTTCAGAGCCACTTGTCCCATACAGGGTCATGGGGAACCAGAGCCTACCCAGTAACACAGGGCATAAGACCAGAGGGGGAGGGGACACACCCAGGACGGGACACCAGTCCATCACAAGGCACCCCAAGCGGGTCTCAAACCCCAGACCCACCGGAGAGCAGAACTGTGGTCCAACCCACTGCGCCACCGCACCCCCTTCAGTCGCACACACTTACACTTATTGGGAGTAACTAATCCAGCTGAAACACATATTTTTGGATGGTGAGAGGAAACCAGAGCATCCATTATTAACCCACGAGAACATGGGGAGAACATACAAACTCCAAGCAGACTGAGCTGGGTTCAAACACATTCAAACCCATTGTTCAGGAACTGCGAGGCTTCAATGCCGCTGGCTGCACCCACATGCTGCTCCCCATTTATTAATACTTGTATTGAAATTAGCTGACAGGGTTTGGTGTGGAAACTGTTCCACTGAACAGGCTAAACACAGGTGCTCAGCTGTTGCCTTTTTTGTTCAGTATATAATTGATGCCCTGCTGTGCTCTATCGTGGTCCAACAGGGGAACCCTCCCCCTTTACCGACACAAATATATAGTCTTTGTGCTCATACTTACATGCACAAGTGGTCTGTCCAGTTGAGAATAAGTATCAGAAACATACTATTCCCATGATGCTCTGCTGAAGTGATATGCTAATGAAGAATCCCCCTGCATGTGTCCACTAGGAATCCAAAGTCTCAGCATGCAGGATGTGGCGCTTCTCAGAAAACGACTGTATTGTCTTTGAAGAAGGCGTATAGGGGGCTGGAATTAATCTCTGCACGTAATGACTTCATTCAGTTTCATATCATGTCTGCTCTGAAAGGCCGTTGTCTTTTATAAAATATTATTTTTTGCTTTTACTGTCAGAAAAGTCAGATGGGCATGTTATAATCTGAATAAAGTGGGAAATCGCACAATCGAATATGAACATCTTAAATGACAAGACTTTCTGTATATAACGATTAAAAAGCAAATTTATTTAGTCCGCCTAACCTTTAATCTCTTTGTAAATGCTCAGATACCCGGCATTTAAATTTTCTTTGTTATTTTCCAGCCTTGTTTTAAATAGGTGTGATTAGGATCGTCAGCAGATAAATCTTAATCGCTTTCTATGCGTACCGCACTTGAATAAGGACCTAGGTCCCAGTTCACTGAAATGAGCTCCCGAGGTTCAACGGTGGTGTTCAGCCCACGGTCTTTCACCGGTAAAATGAGAATGAGAATCCGCGAGACCAACATATTACATATTTCAGTTTTGCACTTATCTGAAGGACCCTCAGTTCAATGTGCTCAGGTAGCCTGGTGGTTAAGGCCAGAGACTTCTATCTTGTTTGCCAACTGCCAAAGACAATACCCATAATGCACCTCTTAAGCTGGTCTTATAGTTGTCTTCTGTTAAATGATCACATTCTTGTATGGGGTTTATAATCAGTGTCTAAGATGATATTGCTAAAAATACTGATATTCGCTTATTATTGTTCATAAGAACTCACGTACTGTATGCGGATGGTCCCCGACCTACAATGGGGTCACGTTCCGATAAATGTATCGTAAGTCGAAAATATCGTGAGACGAAAATGCATTTAATAGACCTAACCTACCGAACATCATCGCTTCGTATCCTTTAAGATGGTCGAGGTCATCGATTGCGAAAGTCCAAGTTCACGCGAGATGGCCATTATGGGCTTGCCGCCTTCATCAAAGTCAAAGTGGCTTTATTGTCATTTCAACCACACGCAGCTGGTACAGCGTACAGTGAAACGAAACAACGTTCCTCCAGGACCATGGTGCTACGTAGAAACAACACAAAGCTACTTGCACAGGACTACATAAAGTGCACGTGTGCAAGACATGTGCAAAACAGCACAAGACAATACAGTAATTACATTTACATTTATTCATTTAGCAGACGCTTTTGTCCAAAGCGACGCACATCTCAGCAAAAGTACAATTTATGCATTACATTAAGAGAAAGAGACACAGCTGCAAACATGTGACTCAAGTAAACCTAGTTTGTTACCTACCACTTGCTGCACCGAGGTTCATCGTTCAAGTAGGTGTTTTTGAAATTACTAAACAAGAAGCAATAAACAGTAAAAAACTGAAAATATTACTATATAATAATAAATAAATGCTATAGATAAAGACATACCAATTAGAGTTTCTCCTGAGGAGTAATTGCCTTCCTCTTCTTCTTCTCACCAGTAGCAGGAGACACAGATGGGCGTTTCGTAGACATGATGGATGCACAAAACACAAAATAGATACGGGGGGGTGAATCCAAAAAAAAAAAACGCTGGGCACACAGAACACTGCAGAGTATCGGTTGTATACACTAGCGACTGCCGCTGCCCAGCATCACAAGAGAGTATCGCGCTGTATATCGCTTGCCCGGGAAAACAATCAAAATTCAAAATTTAAAGTATGGGTTCTACTGAATGTCTATCGTCAGCTCACCATCGTAAAGTCAAAAAATTGTAAGGCGAACCATCGTTAAGTTGAGGAGCACCTATACATTTCTTTTTTAAGACCTTACATAAACATGGGACATGAATATACACTCACGTGATGTCTTCACATATCTGTTATATGTATATAGTTTTTAATTTTTGGGAGGCATGGGGGATACTTTGTGACAACAAAAAGCCTTTCTGGTTGAGCATGGTGTGATCATCTGCAATTGGTTGATTATCATTTTGAGTTTGGTGCAAAAATTATGTGGGACTTTTATAAAAATGCAAACAAATTAATAAACACAATAAGTATTCTTAAAATAGGAGAAGAAAGCAGGGATATTGTTTGAATATTTGCATTTCACCTTATAATCAACCACGGTGGTACAATGGGACAAGTTCACAGAACCTCAGAGGAGACAAAGGATCTTACATTTTTGCATATATCTAGCAATTTTCTCCCAAGCAAGTAAACAATGTTAAGATGCATACAGATTTGTGCTGCTCATGCAGCTAGACATTTGTTACTAGGGCAATTCAAGGTAAGCACCTTGCTCAAGGGTACTAGAGCGTGAGGTAGGTTTCGAACCTGGTCCTTTGAGGCCGAAGGCAGCAGCGCTAACTGCTACGCCACCCTTTCGCTTATCTTGAACACGCAATGGCGAATCACCTCCCTGTTCATTTTCATCATCTGTTCCTCCACCTCCTTCCAGGCTACGTCTTGTTGAGAGGAAGACATAAGGGCCTTGGGGCAAAAGAGAGCACCTCCTATCCATCTGTACAGGGTGGCTATCGAGGAAGCTGGTAGCCAGAGAAGCTAACTGCGAGGTTGCGCTCAACTCACGTAAACTGAACGCACCATTCGTTCCCCCACTAACTTCATTCTAGTCATCGGATGCTGCACTTCGCTGGGTGGCAACCCCAGGTGCTCATTCTCTAACTTCCCACTGTGGCCCATTTCTGGACTATGAAGTGGACAACAACCCCATCCCCCACCCCAAACAGGACAACAGTTTTTTTTTTGTTTTTTCCAGGTATACACACACACACACACACACACACACTAGGTGAATTTGCACAGCAGATGGCCATGATACTGCAGCGGATGCCTCTGCAAATGTTTGCCTTCACTATGGTGCTATTTATATCTCCATGGAACACAGATGCACACATATCAATGATGGGACAGTGGATTTGGTGGAGGTTGGAGGTGCTGAGTGGTCAATGGCAACTGCAGTGTTTAAAGGGACAACTAGTCCTCTTGTAAACGTTTACTTAAGGTCGAGATTTGGGCAACATGAAGTCCACCTTCAAGAAAGATATAATCGGTTTCCATTTTAGCTCATGCTAATACACTTCAAGGTTCTGCAGATGAACTGGCTAGTTTAGCAGAAAGGGGGACTTTCCAGTTTGGATTTTGTTTGCTTGTGCTCTACACAGCACACTGGCAACATTTCCGTTGACAAGAGAAGGTCATGATGAAATATTGTACCTTAAAGCACATTCAGCTTAAAAACAAACAATATGTGAGTTGATGAGTTCATAAAGCTATACAATATTTCCTTCGAGATTCATAAATTTCTCACTCTGACTTATTTTTTTTGCTGTTGCGTTGATGTCGACTTACCAATCATATAGTGCCCCTAAAACTTAACGTAGATTTTTTTGGTATGTAAATACTTGTTTCTTTTATAGGCAGTATGCAAATTAGGACAATAATAGACTTTGTTGGTTGGTTGGTTGGTTTGCTGGTTGGATGCTAGTTTGTTGGGTGGTTGGCTGGCTGGTTAGTTGGCTGGTTGGTTGGCTGGCTAGTAAGTTGGTTGATTGGTTGATTGGCTGGTTGGTTGATTGGTTGATTGGTTGATTGGCTGGCTACTTTAAGGTTGCCTGGATTCTACTGAAAGACATGTGAATACATTATCTTGGTATTGTCCACATTTTGTTCTCAAAGGAGAAACCAAAACAGTGAGGTTATGGCCAAGTGTTTCTTCAGAAGTCACCGCTGTCCAGGATGTGGAGCACAGCTCTCAGCAGCTTGCGAACATCATACGGTTGTGTACCTGGGAAATAGCCTACCGTCACTCAAGGGGATGGAAAGAGAAAAAAGTACTTCTCCCTGAGTGCCTTTGATTTAATGAGACTCCATTTTTTTAACACCTGCAAAGTTCTGCATCGCAACAGAAACATTTTTAATTTTATCCTGAAGTCCATTAAGTCAGGATGTCGTAAGAAAAAAAGGAGGGGACTGGCGAAATGAGTTCCGGAGACAAACGGAGCGCACAGATGCAGATTAGCCTTCAGAAGATGAGGGTGTAAAAGGGATTTAATGGTAGGATGGATTAGAGAAATCCTTGTAACAATGTTAAATAATTATAGTTCCAGCCGAGATCAAAGCGCCATTGATTGAACCCCTCAAGCCTTCAGCGCGGAGAGTCTTGGAAAGCAAAGATTGGTAAACTGGTGCCGGAGCCATTCTGACTGCACAAGTTAAATTGGATTGGAGGTACGGTGATATAAGACGAATCCTTCAGAAATGCGTTCACAGCTTTTGTTACAACAAACGTGGCTCGAGATGTGTTTGAAAGGTCTGATAACAGTGTCTTGAGAAAAATCGCAGGCCGAGCACATAGAAGATCCTTCCGCCAAAGTCTACGAGTTTAAGAACACCTATATACACTTCGCTTTTATACATGGAAGGCGGAATTTCTTTGACAATCTCATTACTCCGCCCCTTTATTTTGATCACATTTACTGATTATGAATCAAGCGCTTTCCTTCCGGATCAACAAAGTTTTTGTCTGTCTATTCTGGATGCGCATATTATTCTTCCAAAGAAGCTGGTTTTGTCACTTTTTTAATCATCCTCCTAAGCATTTCCAACAAGTTGTTTGAATTTTACATCCATTTATTTAGCCAACCATTTTCTCAAAAGCAACTCAAAATGTTGATACTTGCTGTGATTTACCCATTTATACAGCTATTTAATTTTTACTGTACCTTGATTAAGGGTACTGCAGTAGGAGGTGGATTTTAAAGATGGTTTCTTCGAGTGCAAGGCAGCAGCTCTAGCCACTACACCACCTGCTGCCCCTATAATCATCTTAAGCATTGAACTTGAATCTCCACCCCAGAATCTAATGACAGTGTTGTAAGATAAGACAACACTTTATTAATCCCTGGTGGAAAATTCACATCCAGCAGCTCAACGTGACACATAGCAAAGTGCACATTTACAAAATAATAAATGAATAACACACAAAAAAATCAAACTGTACAAAAATAACACAATCAAGTTCTGTAGTGTCATGCAAGACATCGTATTTGTGTAGCTGTAAAAGTATGCATCATCAGTGATCCATGTCCAAACAGATAAAATTCCGATTAGATGCTATAAACCAGATGTTTGCATCAAGACAAAGTATAAATATGATCTATATTGAGTTCAGATGAATTCAGTTTATTTTTATACAGTGTTCTTCTCACACAGTGACAGAGCACTGAACAAAGGATCAGAGGTATAATACAAATAAAAGATTGGCTATACATTAAATTATAAATATATATGCACAGTGGAACTGGCAGTGTTGTACAAGTTTTGAAAGGCGTTCATTTGTGCCAGCAGGTGGTGTAGTGATCAGTGCCACTGCCTTGTTCCAGGTTTAAATCCCAGCTCCTGCTGTGCAGCCATTTATGAAGGTACTTACCCTGAACTGACAATAAAAATACCCCGCTGTATAACTGGGGAAATCTTTGTCAAGTTCTCAAATTGTATGTCACCTTGGTTGAAGAGGTTAGATAAATAATAGTTTATTATAATATTCAGGAACCATATAAACTCTAAATGCTGATGTACTGTTACCAATTTACCTGTCAAAATGTGTCTCCACACAAAGGAAGCTCTTGTTAAGGGACAAGAACAGCATGAAAGTGTGATGCTGTAGCAGCAAAGTGGTGTATTTATAATTCAAAAATCGCTGTTTCAGGTTCCACATGGGAGACAGCTTCATTGACCTGAACTGTCCTTTAAAGTGTTTAAATGTTGGTGTGGGGGTTTCGCCTTTAATTTGAATACTGAACTGTCAAGAGGATGAAAACTGGAAGCGTTTAGGGGAGGACACTAGATTTCGACCTATAAAATGTTGACTTATAAGAACAGAAATAAGGAAAGCTGAGGAAAACCCTACAGACAACCATAGGTGTCACTTTCTGCTACGGAGAAGGTACCCGCCTATTCGCCCCCTCTCCCCCTCTCCTCCTTCTCTCTCTCTCTCTCTCTCACACACACACACACACACACACACACACACAGAATTTCTATTTCTGATGATGAAATATGCAAGCAGCGATTAGGCAGACAGCTGTGCTCTTCTCCATCCTGTGGCGTCTCCATCCTGTGATCCGATGCACTAAGAGGCTTTGTGTGCAAAACTTCATGGTTTATTAGTCATAGACTCCATCTCAAACGGTAGTAAATACCGCCATGATTACCATTCAGGACAGATATTACTAAGATTACTTGTGTTGTAAAAGAACCCAAATGCATGTTGTCCCCCAACATCCAGTTTTTACTGTAAATGCAGCTTTATGCAATTGGTGGTTGTGCCATTTTAGTATCACATCCCTCGTATTGAACATACAATACATCAGCGTGAGTGGCAGTGTTTATTATGTAAGTAGTACACAGATCTCAAATTAAATGTAAAAAATTTACATGAACTCCAGTGAATAATACCTGTTTTTGTTGTGTTGTAGCGAATGCGCAGATTATTTGATTTCAACAATTTACACAAATTTAATATTTATTTCATATAGATTTTTAATTCAATGTCTATTTTTCTTATATAAAACAGGTACTTTTTGAGAACTTAATTTATGCCACTTTCAGCATCATAACAGGTGAAAGGGCTCAGTTATTTACAAGGTTCCATTTCATAATAAATGTCCGAACTTCTCATCAGAACAATAATACTGTATCAGTATGTGTTTTCCCTTAATGCTGTCTAAGACAGGCCCTGATTTGTGTCAGTGGAATGAACAATATTTTGGCATCGCTGGTGATATGTAATGCAAGTCTAATCATAAGAAGTATTTATCATTTATTATATCAGGAGCATATACTCTTCTGACCCCATGTGAGGGATCTGCATTCCTTCTTATGCAGTACATAAATTTTACTTCTAATAATGGTCACATGGTCACTGCCAGCTGTGTTTTTGATAAGACCGTTGAACTCGTCCATGTGCCGGAGTTTGGTTCGCACAGGCTGGAAATATGCAAGGACACTGTCTGTCGCAAATACGCTGTTCTTGTGGGATTTGGGGTGGGGGCTGGGGGTGCAGCGGTAGGTTTGTAGGACTTGATCTTGACCCCCCCCCCCCAGGTCCCCACATTCTTCTCCCCTCCCTCTGAGCTCACAAAGCATGAAAGAGACAAAAAGGTTTCTTGACAGCATCAGTATCACAGCACCAGCTCCTACTTATCATGGAGTTTATACAGGAGTCCACAGCGGGGCCTCTCCTGGCCCTGGTTAGACCTCTATTATTATCGATCTGTTTATCTTTTTATCTTCTTATTTATTTAGGGCTCTGGGTCGGGGTTTCGGGGTCTTGTTTGATGAATAGCTGTAGCTGCACTTGCAGCAGCTACTAAAGCTACTATTACTGGTAGTAATATTATTAATAATCAGTTATTAAAACTGCATGTTCCTTCCCGATTGTGTGAGTGTTGCGGTATTCAATTATGCAATTTTCATTGGCATATTAATCATCTATTCAACAAACAAGCTGGTGTTAATTAAAGCAAAGCGTGGATAAAGACGTGTTGCCGGATCATCACTCGGTTTATCACCGCGCACAGGCCCGCAGTTAAGGAAATTTGGGCTGTGAGATGAATTTCAATGTCCTCCTCTTGTTTTTTTGTTTTTTTGTGTTTTTTCTTTTTTTTTAAGGGTGTATGTGTGTGTGTGTGTGTGTGTGTTTGAATACAACTTTGAAAATCTAGAAAAAAAAACCTTGAATGGTTTGCAACAAAGGGATGAATTTCCAGAAGAGGCCAAAAGGTCAGTCAGAATCACCCTATAATAGAACAAGAGAGGCTTCTATTATTATAATTATTATTATTATTATTATTATTATTATTATTATTATTATTATTATTGTTGTTGTTGTTGTTCCTTTCTACATGTAATATATAATTATAGTAGTATTTATAGAAATTAAATGCTGAGTGTAGTGCAATGAAATGCCTGCGTACTTAGCAGTTCATGTCACTGGATCAGGTAGTTTTTTTGTGCTCTGCGTTGGGGGGTCTTGGGTGGAACCGTGTGTCGAAGAATGGAGATTATTTAGGATTCGGAAAGATACGGCTGCTCTAATCATAGCTCACTGCTTCTGGTGCCATTCACAAAAAAGAGAAGGCAGTTGTGGGGGTGGGGTGGTTGGGGAGGGGGGGAGGGGGGGGCTTCAGAAGCTGAAGGCCCGTGGAAGCACTTGAGTCCCCAACTGCAGGCATCCGCCGACATGTCGCGTGTTCTCGTCTCCATTGCGAAGGGCACCTTTATCAGCGCCGGTCGCTCAGGAACCCTGCAACAACCGGAGGGCCGAGTTGTCTCTTAACTGAAACATTAGATCTCCGCGGTTTGAAGCGCTCGGCTGCGCCGCGCCCGGGGAGCCGACCCGACTCCGGCGTCGACGGCGATGTCGTCGTCCCGTCGTCAGATCGCCGCGGCGCTGAGACGGGGCCCCGTTTTTCTGCTGCGTTCGCTCGAATCTGAATCCACTCAAACAGGCTGCTGCGTCGCAGAGAGATTCCTTCTCTGGGAAAAAAAGGAAGAGGCAGAGTGAGGGAGAGTGAGAGGGTGAGAGAGAGAAAAGTCAAAAAAAAAAAACTTCCACATAACAATGCCAGGGAAAAATCAGAACATTTTCCGCCGAAAGATGGGCCATTTCCAAATCCTTGTGCCCTATCAGACAAATTAAAGTAAATCAAGCATGAAATGAAGCAGAAGAGCCTGGAGATAAGGCTCCTTTAAGTCGTTTACAGATTAGGATAGAGAGTGAGGTGCATCTGGTCTCTGCCAGTGAAGGAGGCTACTTTCTCATTTCACAATAGCAGCCTGTGTATAGGATTACTTCCCCCTGTCACTGACATGGGGGAGCGGAGGGGGGGGGGGGGGGGTGAAACTGTCTGCAAAATGTTTCTAAATATGTCCCTAATGTTTCCTACCAACTTCAGATGTGTGGCGAAGAGGTGATAATATGTGACGGAACGTAGCTTTTATGAAGAGAAACAGCTTGGAAAATATTCCTGTTATTTTAAAGTGTGGCCTCGGTCGCCGCCAAATGCGTTGCCCGTGTTTTTAACGTATATGTATTTATTTTGTTATTTTATTTCGTTTTATTTTACTTTCAGACCGCCCCCCTCGAGAAACTGTGAAATTTTGCGAACGTGGAATGTGGGAATGTGTCGTCGCGCGTGATTGGCTGCAGGGAGTCACATGACCACAGATGTAACCGCTGTAATTGGACATGAATTCCGTATGTTTTGAGCTTTGTGGAACTGCTTATTCCAAGCGATCATGATTATTAATGGCCAGAGATATGCCCGGAATGATAGTGAATTATAACTTTTACTCTGTAAGAAATATGGACATTTAATGTTTTGCACATGAGTCTTATTCAGAGCATGCTGTGCCCTTGGTTATTTTTGTGAATCAGTTCAAAGAAATGAAATTTTAATTCAACTCTGTTAGTAGAATATCACCAGTGTGCAGAAGTACCATCTTTCCTCCTGCTGTTTCAGGAACAGGTTTCCTTTCAGTCATGCCACTTTCCTTATATTTTCTTCAATAACCATATGAATGGACTTGGAGGAGGGTTCCTCAACCCCCTCTCCCTGGCAACGGCTCAGCAGCCAATTATACAGCTCCGTGCTTTATGGTTTTCACGTAATTTACATAAAAACACAACTTCTGCTGGTTTGCATGAAGACAAACATCTCCTGGCTGTTACTGGTAAGTTAACCCAAGAAACCGAGCAGATGGATGCAAAAGTGAGCAAGATGCCGTGGCCCTTGTCTGCTGTAGAAAGGCCTGTAAAGAGAGTAATGGGGAGGATGACACGGATGAGAGGAAAAAAAAAGTTTCGCGAGCTGTGATGTCAGCTCTGCGTTTTTGTTTTGTTTTGCAGCCAAAAAAAATATGTCAACATATTGCAGAGTTGCTCCGGTTGTTTTCTACGTAAAAGAGACGCCGTGATGTGGAGAAAAGTTTCTGAGAAAGCTGCGGCTACAGCCATCAGCCAGCTATTTCTCTCAACCGAATGCCCTCCGCAGACATGGTTCGCTGTTTGGGTTAGAAGGTTATGATGCCGGCAGACGTTTAACGTTACCGTGGTGACAAATTTGGTAGCGCTGATCTCATCTTCACCAGATTTTGAGGAGAACAACACAGCTCTCTCTTACATACGTGGTCAACATCGAAGGTAGCCAAAGGTCACGCCTGTTCAAAGTTGCAGTTTCGTTCAAGTGTTTCTTTTCACCGATTCATTTAATTGTTTCCGGTTACTAATATCTATTGTAGCTAGCTGGGCACGGGCGGACGGGCCGCTGTGCAGATGAATAAATAACACAGTTTAGCTTCGCGCCAGAATGAGACATAGAAAAAGAGATTTTAAGTTATTCAAAATAAAAGCAAGTCATAAAACTGTCTTCAAAAGCCAAACTATGATGAGAACTTTGCACAAGCAATGTCCTAGAAGGGAAACTGGTGGAGTGGCCTTGAGTGAAGTACTTAAGATTGAAAGAAAAAAAAAATCCAGGTGCATAAACCGGTAAAAAGTGTGAATTTTTAAAGTCAGTAAGCAGCTTTGGATGAAACGGACAATAACGCAAAGCAATTTACGTATCGGCGATCCTCTTATCACACACGTGCATTCGGGAAGCGAGTGGCTGAAACAAGAGCGTCAGGTGAACCAGGCGTGCATGTGAGTCCAACACACCACACGTGGACCCGACACGCGCCACCGATGTCTCCCGCTCCTCTCCCTCAAAGCATTGACAGGAGCTCTCAGCTGCAGCGGCGAGTCCCGGGTACAAGGAGTTCTCACCCCCCCACCCTCCCTTCAGCTGGTCGTTAGTGGCTGGTATCGCGACCTTGACCTCGCTGGCTGGCGACTTGGGTTTAGCAGCTTTATCGCCCTATCTCCAGGCATTTAAAAATACTCCTGAAACTGGATGATTTAACCCGCTTTTACGCTGTTCACATCAAAACTGGATGAAAAAAAGAGCTTAATCCATCTTATCTGTTGACTGTCAAACTGCTCCGGCTAAAACCTACTCACAAAAGACAACTAGGTCACCCAGGAGAAACAGAATTCCGGGTTTAGGAAAGTTTGAAATCTGGTAATTGAGTGTGGAAAAATGAGAGAGGGAGAGCCAGGCTGGTATTAATGATGGCTGTAATAGTGGAAATGGCTGTTCTTCAGCCTTCTACCCATCTCTAAGTAGAATTAGCACATTAAAAATGTATTTTTTGCCACATTTACCAAGGTTCCTTCCAAAGACAATATTTACTTACCACTGCCATTTTAATGTCAAGATCGACTCAACTAATGCATGAATCACACTGGCCCAAAGTGCATTCCTGTAGTGGTGAGAGATCCTGCCTTTGAATGTTGAGGTTGCGGGTTCAGATCCCCTCCTGCTGCAGTCCCTTTGAACAAAGTAGTTAACCTGAATAGCTCATGTCCAAAGTGTATAAATCGGTAAATTATTCTAGGTAGCTTGACAGCGTAAGAGAGTTTGGAGAAAGGCATCACAAAAATGAATAAATACCATGTAAGCCCTGAATTCTTTATTGCTGTTTACTCTCATGCATCTGGATGATGTAATTATAAATCAGATTTTACAAATGTATGTCGAATATATAGATCATATTAGCCAATGTGAGGAAGACAGTTCAAAATTATCGTGAAAAGTCAGTGTCCTCTAGATGTAGGTATGGATAAATGGTAGGGTAGGATTTTTTTCTACTCATTCCAGGATGCTATCATTGGACACCGCGCCACTTCATCTGCAGAGCATGAACGCTGTTGAGATCATTATCTTCCTTGCTATAGGCATTTGATCAAGTCACGAAGGCCACAACTTGCATGTCCCATTTGTCTTACACAAAAACTATTTTTATGGTAATGATTAATCAGTCACCAGTAATATCTGCACCACTGATATGAAATAAATTATAGATAAGATATTGCCTTGATAATTTACAGCAAAAAAAAGTTATGAACTCTTAAGTACACATTTCATATTCATCTACACGTTTTAATTTTTTTTTGACAAAACAAAAATGAAAATATCCCGTGACCATGTACTAAGCTGCAAATATTGCAAGGAGTTTTCTCATAACCAAAGGATTCGATTTTGACCGAAAGTGTCCTTCTCTGCTCAGGACTCAGGTAAGTTGGGTTGAGACTCAACCTCCATGTACGTCCCTGGTCTCTCCAAGCTGCCACTTGTGTGAAAACAAGGGTGAAGTGAGGGTGCATGCATGTGTGGGAGGGCTTCAGATGAGCCACCAGCACCCTACACTCCCCAACCCCCCCATCCTCACCCATCACCCCCTTCCAGCCCCTTCCTACCCGTCATACGCGGTTGCCTGGAAACTTTACTCGGCGAGACGTCAACTTTCTCTGGCGCTGCTCAAAAGGAGGTCCGTGCCGGGCAGAGTGGGGTCTTCGTCTGGCGGGGTGAGAAATAAAAGCTCCTTCTGTGTTTTAAAACAAGTGTCTCGCCAGGAGATAATGGTGCAGCTCCAGGTTATAAATGATGCATTTTGTTCGCTTGGACCTGATAATGGCGGTTCGTGGGGGGAGGGGGGAAAGTTCATCGCTCCCTTATCAAGGCGCAGTGACATTTCTCCTTCAGCTGTAAAATTTCATATCACATATCTCCTTTAAAGCTGCAGCACCTTTTGTCGGGCGATACAGTGCTCTCCCTTTCGCTCTGTATGCTCCACACGCTATATTAATTTGTGTCCTGTTTGGCACCTCTGTAACGCGCTCTGTCAATAGCGATCGCATCAATAGCCGTGTCTATGAATTTGCACGCGTGACTTTTAGGACACCCTCACAGTGCGTTCCCACCTGTACAAGAAGTGCTTTATCAATGGCCTTTTTACCCACAAAATATTAGCATTGTGCACTTTTCATAAAACAGTTTTTTTTTAGTACAACTGAACTATTAATTAAATTTAAAAAAATATGCCTCAGGCCTGTGAGGGTATTGAAAAATATTTTTGTGTTTTCATCACAGGTATGTAAAGTCAAATGTAGAGTTAGTTATAGAATACATTAGTTCACTTGTATGCCTTCCGAAATCATTGTTTTATTTTCTTAGTTCGGAATAAAATGTATCCAAGTAAATGTATTGTACTGGTGTAATGTATTAATGCATACAGTTAATTAATATATTTCTGGTATTGTAGACTAGCACAATTTTTCAAACACTTCTCTAAAATCACTTCAGTTCATTCAGTTCTATTGTACATTAAGAATTCACAGTAAAACTGAGCGTGTTTGGCGATATATTGAGAACACCGCATGAAAACGGACAGGAACCATACAGTAACACAAAAGCAGAGGCAGCCACATATGAGACATATTGCGTTAAATGTCTATTAGAAATATATGTGCAACAAAAAATTTCTTAGTATTTGAGGTTCTAAAAGAGCGGAGTTTGAAACCGGCCGAGTGGGTACATCGGTTTTGCTAAATTATGTAATTTTGCAAGGAAAACTGCTGAAAATCATGACATTGTTTGTAAAACAAGGAAAAGTGGCTTTAGAATTGAGGAAGTGCTCGCAGGTCAAAGCTCACTGATGATTTTGGACAAACACTAAGCAGGACAGTTGCAAACAACCACAATAACCATAAATAAAATTATCATGTAATTGAACGAACACCTTTTGTGAATCTGTCTTAACAGAGTTGGTTTCCAGACGACAGCCCGGCTATAAATCCCACTTGTGTCTGAGCTTAGTGTGCAAAAGTGTGACGAGCATGGCGTAATGACTGAAGAAAACCCAAGTACACGAGGCACCCTATGGTTCAAATGCTGTTTCATCGTAAACTTCCTGTATCCCAGGGAAACAACGTTCCCATACAGCCATGTGAAAAATAAAAGTGGATTCATTCATTAATTTTCGTCTCCCAAATCGGCAGATCCAACATGAAACTTCTATGGGACATTCCGAAAAACCATCCCCACCACCTGTATTCCTCAAAGGAAGGGTTGATCCTTCTCCTTATTAGTTACAAAATACGATATTTTCACTTTCTGGTTCTTCATCCACCCCTTGTTGTTGTCACGGACACAAAATAATAGATTTATTCTTCTAGCTGATGCCTTTTCTCCAAAGAGACTTACAATGTGAAGCTACGTATAAGTATTTACTCATTTAAATAGCTGGGTGATTTTACTGGAGCTATATTAGGGTAAGAACCTTTCTCCTGGGTACTCCAGCTGGAGGTGAGATTCAAACGCGCAACTTCTGGATCCAAAGATAGCAACTCGAACCACTACAATATGCTTCCAGCTTCCCCCAGTTTGTCACTTGAAAGCTCCCATGATTTTTGTCAGTAGTCGTATGTCCAGGATGTGTGTATATATATATATGATAATATCTGCAAAGTGCTAGGAGGAAAGCATTTGGACAGCAGGTGATGTAGTGGTTGGAGTTGCCATCTTTGGACTCAAAAGATCTGGCTTTGAATCCCTGCTCCATGATCGAGGTACTTGCCCTCTAATTGATACAGTATAAATTACTCTCTAATTGATTAAGAACAAATTACCCAGCTCTATAAATGGGTAAATCAGTGTGGGTAGTTTGGCAGTGTAAGTTGCTTTGGAGAGAAACACCAGCTAAATGCTAATGTAGGAAAGGTCATGGCGAAATGGCTCCTCCTGGTTGGGCAACCTATGAAGCAACATCTCCCACCTGATGACTAAGGAGGTTTGGAGGAGACACTGAACATCAGTGGCCGGAATGTGAGGTCACGATGGCCGCAGTCACCTGGTCCCTCAGCTCGTGCCTTCACACCGCACTTCCCCAATAGCTCCGCGCTCCTCCAAAGAGCGGCGCTTTCGGAAAGCTTGCATTTTCCACGGCGAGAACATTATTTACGCCTTCTTCGGACAGCCGTGTGCCCCCTTTCTTGTGGCGCGCCGGTGTGAAGTCTCAGGTTGAGGTATGATTAGAAGGAACAGCTGGAAAGAGACCCCCATCATGGTCAATCCCATAACGGTGCTTTATGCTCTTGCTGCACTATTCCCCTTAAGCTGGCCCTCCACCATTGACAAGCTTGTTACCCTTCAGTCGTGTGCCACCGAGGGGAGGGGAGGGGAGCCGAGCCGAACCGGGCGGGGGAGGGGCTCCCACTCCCCTCCGCCATAAGAAAAAACAAACAGATGCCAGCGTGGAGCATCGCGGCACTATCCGAGGAAGATCTCCCCACACAAAGGGACATTCATTGGTCTGCCAAGTATCTATGGAGAGGAGGAACAGGCCCTAGAGTCTAGCGACAGATGATGATCTTATCGAAGGGTGGGAAGGGGGTGGAGTGAGGGGTGGGGGGTGGAAAAATCTCTTTAGTCACATCGTCAGTTCCTCCTTGCCAGGACTGTGGCATTTCGGCGTCGGGATGAGTAGCCTGAAGGGGAACAGGGATGTTGTTTGTGAAAACCCGCTGTATCGCTCCGCCCCTCTTCCCTCGCCTCCTCAGTCTGCTGAGAGCTATTAGGGAAAATGCCGCGGCAATATGTTATTTTTTGTCATATAAATCGCAATTAAACCCGAAGCTTCTGTCGAATTCGTGCTGTAATATTAGAGGCGAGCGTGGGATTTGCTCTTGTTTAGAAATGATAAAAATCGGAAATGTTACATTTTTAATATCCTAAAGGAGGAATGTCTTTGTGCAGCCAACCTACTGAAGTTAGCTTTACACGTGTGATAATTTGTATTTGAATAGTTTGCCGACCGTTTGTTTCCTCAAAATCGTGTGGCACTACATGCATGTATTTAGAAAAAGTATTAAACATATTTTAGCTATCACCAGGAATCAGAATTTTTATTTGTGTTAGTATAGCTTATCACATGTGAGTGTTACAGTCAGATATTCAGGGCCTGAAAAGTATGACAAATATGCACTGTACCCATTATTTGGATATTCAAATGAAAAGTGAAACTGTGATGGAGGCAGCTGGACAACATTTCTGAAACTGGCAGTTCTTTGTGAATTTGTCCTATTTATAGCTGCTTCATAAATGTTAAATGTTCCTGACGAAACGGAGTTGAAAATGGACAGTTTATTTTAAAGCGATATTGTGAGTTTGTAAATGCATTTGTTTATTTCTACATCAGTAATATTGTAATAGATTTAATGTATATAATGGGGGCAGCAGGTGGGGTCGTGGTTAGTGCACACCCTGCGCTCAAAGGACCCGGGTGTGAATCCCACCTCCTGCTGTGGTACCTTTGATCGCGGTACTTCCCCTTATCTGATACAGTAAAAATCACCCTGCTGAATAAATAGGTAAATCATCGTAAGTCGCTTTTGAGGACTGTCGGTTAAATGAATAAACACAAATGTAAATTAAAAATTAGGCTCCACTGGAGTCTGGGAACAAAGAAGCGCTGCTGTGTGTGTTGAAGTGGATATTGTTGTTTTTAGACACACAACTTTTGCCCGTGTTATGAAGTTTAATTTTTCCCGGTTTCCCCTGACGGGAGTCCAAACTGCATGCAAATGGTCCCTTTCGGACTCGGCAGCTTCCTCAGATCTCGCTTGCTGGTGTGCGCAGCATCTGCGAGGGGCCAGCTGGGATTCGAGGTCCTCTGGCTACGTTTGGAAGAGGACACAAACAGCTGGCACCCAGTCGCTGTGCGCCCTACCCGCACACACCCCACCCCCTGTAACCACCCTCCCCGGCGCCCCACAACACGCACACACACATTTTTCACCTCTCGTTGTGAGCATTTCACTGACCCTCGCTTTAATGCAATAAATTATCCCCGACCCCACCTCGGAAAAATGTGAAAACATATGAAAATTCATGAGGTGCCGTAGTGCTTACAGCTGTCACCTTACGCTCAAAGGACCCAGGTTCAGATTCTACCTCCTGCTGTAGTACCCTTGATCACGGTACTTACCCTGAACTGATGGAGTTAGAAGCTACCCTGGTGTACAAATGGGTAAATTGCTGTAAGTCACTTTGGACAAAGTATCAGCTAAATGAATAAATATATTTTAAAGGCAAAAAAATTTTGTATTTCTTTACAAAAATCAGATTTGCCTTGTGGGCATGACCACAACAGGTCAGTTTCCCTCCAGAATGTCTCCACAGACACACACACACACACACATCTATCTGAAATGAATAAACAAATAAATAAATGAGCAGACTAACAGGTCCACTGCCAGTGAACATTTTCCAAAGTGTTAAGCAGGGCTAAATACGAACTTGCGTCCAAGCGGTTAAGGGCCCATGGCCTTATCAGAGGACAAACAGAATGCATCAAGCCGCGTCCACACTCCAAGTCGCGCCCCTCTCTGACGCTCGCCAGCTGTGCTTGAATGCTTAATTATTTCGTCTTAATGAGCTTACCCACCTTCCAGCCCCACGGTACGCTTTCGGGGGCCGACGGGCAACCTATCCCGGTGACATTTCCTGCCGAGCTCACCGAACAAAGGAAAGTTCCGGCAACTGTCCGCAGGTGGAGTGAAGTCCGACCAGAAAACCATCCCTTCAACGTACAGCTCTGGCAACACATGGATAGCGAGGATGAAAACCCACAGAAAATGCCGGAAGTTAATTTATGATGGTGGAGTTGGGTGGGTGGGTGGGTGAGTGTGTTTTTTTATGTTTTTGCAGTCAGTGTTTCCAGGTCTATGAAGATATACTTCATTACAAAGACATACATTTTTGTAAAACTTCTATTAATAAGTACTCCTCACATCATTCTGGCATTTATTGCAGATGCTTTCCAAGTGTGGAGTAAGTGCTTTAGTTGTTAGAACTCCCGTCTTGCACTCCAAGGATCCAGATTCAAATCCCACCCCCTGCAGCAGTACCCTTGAGCGAGGTAAAAATTACCTTGTTGGTAAATGGTTAGGTCAGAGTAATTTACTTTGGATTAATTCATCACTGAAATAAAACGTCTGTAATGTGCAGCTGACCTGTCAACATGTCAGAAATGCACAGAGGAAAACTTGTGATGTTTTACTCTTTTATTATTATAAAAAGTATTATACTGTATCATCCGCTTATTATCACACTTATGATTCCTTCGCGTTCCGAAACCACATGTCATTTTGCTTTCATATCAAAACCCGTCTCTTCCGGACTCACTTCTCCCCTGATCTCCTGTCTGCCTTGTGAACTTTGCACAACATTATCTGTCACTGTTAACTTTGTATTGAATAATAAATTTCATATTTCGTTACGCTTAGGGTTAGGCCTTAAGAGTTAGAGTTAGGGTTAGTGGTTAAGGTTAGCGATTAGGGTTAGGGTAACAAGTTGGGGTTAGTGATCAGGGGTTACAGATTGGAGGTAGGGTTTAATGACAATAAAGATGAATTGTGTGTGTGTGTGTGTGTGTGTGTGTGTGTGTGTGTGTGTGTCCTGTCAATTCTATATGCATCTACTTGTAGTATGAATAATGTGCGCTGGCAGTATCAGTGGTACTGGACAAACTAACTGTGGTAAATGTAAATTAAATCGGGGCTGATTCTGCGCAGTCGGGGAAAATAAGAAGGAAACGGGCGCATTGCAAAATGCTGATGTGTTACGGGGGAACCGAGGCCGAAGTCACAGCGCTCAGGCGCGAGGGAGGAGACGCGTGTGTGGAGATAAAGTCGATAGCGGCCGGGTTTTAGGGCCTAATTCCTCCGGAGCCATAGGTCTCCCCTTTACTGAAGCCCCGGCCGTTGCCAAGGCGACCGCTCGGAAAATGCGCACTTGAGAACTGCGTGACTTTCTGCAGGAATGGAGTCGTGACCATGAGTCTATTATCATAACCGTTTGATTAATCGCCGTCCTAAAAAGTACACTAAATCTAAGCGATAAGATAGCGGGGCGCGCCGCCGCACTAACAGCGCTATCCCGTTACACATTTAATTAAGTGCAGAGCACTAACAAGGGGGCCTTCCTGGAATAGCAGGAATAGCCCTGCTGCCAGTTACTAAGCCTGCAACATCTCATTGAGATTATCGCACAAGTAGGAGACTTCCAAGAAAGGTTTCCATGGGGTTATTTTGATATAATCCCTCTGATTGACTTATTCGTGTTGAAGTCAGTCCAGCGATGTAGACGGGCCGCTCCGAACCGTCAGACTCCCCCCCCCGCCCCCGACCCCACCCCACCACCGGTTACGGCGTTTGCGTCTCCTTCCCTTTTCCTCCACTCATCCAAAGTGATGCTGTAGGAAAAGGAGGCTGTACGGAAAAGCGGTGAACAGAATGCGGATGTTAAAAGTGTTGAAGGGCGTCGAAGTAGAACCCGAGTCTTGGTACGGAATTGAAGCGTCGCGTGGCATTTACGGAAACCCAAGTTTGTTAGCCCCGAGTCCGCCGTAGCTCGTCCGGCTAAAGTACTTTCCAAAAGGAGTAAATGATGGCTTCTAGCCCACTCCCCAGTGATTCTAACCTTTTCAACAACGTGATCCCTTAAACACACAAACTCGATGGTCGACAGACTCTGCCTGTGTGTGCGAATGTGCTTCTGCTCAGCGGGAAAGTGGCCATTAAAAAACCGAGTTATTGTAAATTTGCATTTAACAGACCCCCTTGTCCAATGGAAATTATTGTACTGGTAATATTAAACAGCTTCCACTTATGGACCCTTTTACCCAACAGAGCTATTTAACACACACACACAGAGGACAGTTACACATATTTTGGAAGAAATGGGCAAACTCCACGCAGACTGAGCTGGATTTGAACCCAGGTCCAAACCTGCAACCCAGGAGTGTGAGGCACCAGTGCTACCCACTGTGCCTCCACCTTACATCTCCATACAGCCCGATATAAACACAGTGGGCGGCACGGTGGCACAGCGAGTAGTGCTGCTGTCTCATAACACCTGGGGGGTGCGAAAGGATGTGGGTTTGATTCCTGCTCAGTCTGTGTGGAGTTTGCATGTTCACTCCGTGGGTTTTCTCCAGCTGCTCTGGTTTCCTTCCACACTCCAAAGACACACTGTTCAGCTTCCCAAATAGACAGAGAGAGTTTGTTCCCTGATGTATGGATGAGTAACCCAGTGTAAGGAGTGTATCTAACAGTGTAAGGCACTGCAGTGGATAAGGTGTGTGGGCTCATAACACTACATAGTATCCATTGGCAGTTGCTCTGGAGAAAAGTGTCTGATAAATAAATGTGAAAGGAGGGTAGCTCTGTACAAGTTATAGAGTAGTGAGTCACACCTGTCGGGCTTTGAACGGCTCATCCTCTCCCTTTAATCACAGACGTGACCGTAAGTTGTTCTTATAAGTCGGCCCGCGTGCGATCAACGATTTTTCCCTCTATTTCAGGAGAGCTGGACATTTTCAACAAAGACGGCGAGCGGCGCATTCACAGCCGTCACCAGCTCCCAGTGGGCACCACCTGGGGACCCTTCGAGGGAAAGATTGAGATGAGCACGGAGGGCGGAGGCGGCGGTACCCTGGTACGTTGTCAACTCTGCTTTCCTTTCACATGTGCGAACCGCGGTGTTTTGCGCCTGCGTCCTACTCATTAGCCGAGGGCTCGTCCACTCGCTTTCCCTCAGCCGCTTGCTTCCCCACTAGTTGGTTCATTCCGGAAAACAGCGATGCTTTTACTTTCCGTTTCATCACTAGAAAGTAGCGCAGAGACGTACAACAGAGCATAGCGAAGCCAATTTTAATAGGAGGAGGGGGAGAAAAGGCTCCCATGACACCGAAAGACAAACCAAAACCATGAAGTTGACTGTTCTGGAATCAAATTGGACTGACAAAGGGCTTTGAAGTGCATCCATTTTAACTCTTTAATCTGCATATTTTATGACTAAATGGTTTAATTGGTAGATTTTGAGTTCAGTCCAGGCCTCAATTCAGTGTAGTCACCATCCATTATATTTGATGTTATTCTCAACACAGCTTTCCCTCAGTCGGTCACCCCCCCCCCCCCCCCCCTCCTTTATTTAAACATCCTCTCTAAGTTCTTTTAACTGCTCAAAAATATGTTGACCTGGCTGATCTGGTGGAAAAAAAAAACCCTTTTGGGTGTAATATTTAATTTTGCTTTTGGATTAATTAAGCAATACTTATTAAAAATTGTGACAAATCTCAGTTATCCTGTTAAGAAACATAAGGAATCGTCCTCAAGGAGTTTGGACTCTGCGGTCCGTTTTTCCGGGATTACTTTTGGACTGCTTGACAGCTTCCATCCCGTGCGGTATTTCCCAGATTTATTTCGTTTTGCTGTTTAAAAAAAAAAAAAAAAAAAAAAGAAGAAAAATCATTTTAAGACCTTTGAATAAATGAAAGTTATTTTTTTCTTACATCAGTGAAAACTTTAACAGTGTTCAGTGGCTGTATTTAAAAGTTAGCTCTCCTTAAACCCGCCCCCCCCAGCATTAGCACTTCAAATTGGAATTATATATAAATATATATAAATATTCCAATGTGCGAATATTCGTTCCAGTCCTTAACGCTGAGTTCACAGAGATGTGTCCGGAGAAGGCCTGATTTGATGACACGCCCAGTCGTCGGAAGCAGATGGAACACTTAAAATGGAAATGCGTCCCAGTGACTGCGTGCAGGCGCCGGGTTCGAACAGGCGTACGGCACAGTAGCTCTGCGGTCACAGCGTTCGCGTTTCCTCGGCCTTGAACTGAACCGCTGAACTCTTTCCAGGCCGCCGGATCAATTCTTGCATTCGAGCGTGAACTTCTACCCCCCATTCATGGTTTGAAGAACAGCGCGGGGGTCTCATCACATTAATGGCTGGGGGAGGTTTTGGGGGGGGCAGGAATATGTTTAAACCTTCCCAATTAAAGGGTGGCGCTGTGAAAAGCTGTCATGTGGGGGCGCCGCACAGGTCTGCTCTCACGGGTGCTCTTGGCAGAGCGCCGCCTTTCAGCAGTTCTGCCCCCCCCCCACGCTGCCCGGCCTGTCCTCCCACTCTCACCTTTGTCTCTAGAGGGAAACACCTCTTTTCCACAGGTCTGCATCTTTTCAGTTCTTCTCCATATTCTTCTTTTTGTTAAATGCTGAGTGAAACAAGTCTTGCCTAATAGAAATATATTTGCAGTTTTTACAGCAAACGCTGCATTTATTCCTTTTCAGCCATCCAGCCAATAATCACGTGTCCAGTGCAGGGTCGTGGTGGTCCAGAACCTGTCCTGGAAGCATAGGGTGTGAGGCAGGATACATCCTTGATGGCATGGCAGTCCGTCACAGGGCAATCACACACTCAGTGACTCACACACACCAAGGGTAAATTAGTGTTCACCCATATTTTTGAACTGTGAGAGGAAACCAGAGCACCGGGAGGAAACCCAGCCAAATGTGGCGAGGGACCAAATTCAAACCCACATCTGAACCCACAGCCCAGGAAGAAAACCCAAATGTATTTCTCATAGAAAAGTTTTTTTTTTTTTTTAATGGAAATGTAAACTGAATATAACAACTGGGCAGCCGCTAGCATGGTTCTTAGAGCTGCCACCTATGGACTCGGAGGCTGCAGGTTTGAATCCCACCTCCTGCTATAGTACCGTTGAGCAAGGTACTTACCCTAAATTGGGCTGAGAGAATTGTCCAGCTGTATAAAGGGGTAAATACCTGTAGGTGGCCTAAATGTAATTTATAAAGGCTACTTCTTTACTATCAGGGCGAGCGGAGGGCTTTTCCAGCGGAACAAAGAGACACGGTGCGCACGGGTTCCGGCTGTGGCGTAGCGCAGGCTAGTTTTGATGCACGTCAGGCTGCTGGGTTCTTCTCTGCTAGGTCAAGGGGTGCAATAAAGCTCTCGAGGCAGAAATGAAGCTTAGTCACTTCTCGGGCCTGCGCTGCGCCCAAGAGGGAGTCTCAGCACTCTCGAGTGGCATGACCCCGAGAGGCTATTAAAGCTAGACATTACTCCGCTTTTTTTCTTCTTTTGAATTTCGAAACCGCAGAGGTGAATGAATTACCCCAGCCAGCCAGGTACGACATCGGTGTCAGATGTTACGCTTTGAATTCCAAGCTGGACGATATATTGCATCGATCAGATGACTGAAAGCAGGCCTCTCTGCTTACTGCTGCTGATTCCATCAGTAGCGTGGAATGTAGGATCATGTTTTTTCTAATTATAGAATTATCCACATAATGAATTAAAAATTTTAAGTATATGCCTGCCTGTGTGAATTATGTTTTATTATTAGCTTGTTGCTTACATGTAATTATCCAAAGAAGCTTATAGTCTATGACCCATTTATACAGTTGTGTGTTTTACTGGAGAAATTTGGGGTAATTATATTTCTCAAGGATTTTATAACAGAAGCAGGGACTGGAACCAGTAACCTTCCGATAACGAGTCCATGACAGATACTGCTGTTACACTATGTGTGATCTAGGTGAAGTGCCACGGGTTATGGGGGCACCAGGTGGTGTAGTGATTCGGGCTCCTGCCATGCAATCTGTGGGTTCTCCCTTTGAATAATTCCTCCTGCTCTAGTACCCTTGAGCAAGGTACTTACCTCGAATTGATACAGCAAGAATGTCATGCCGGGTAACGGGTAAATCGCTAATGTACACCTGGTTCTCCCGGATGCGGTCACATCATGACTCAGATCTCAAGTTTTCTGTCATTTCATTATAGACAGGTGTACAGAAGAAATTAAATATGCTTAATGTGGTTAACATGGCAATAGGAGTAAATAAATACGATTCTGAGGACAACGAATGTGGCGTAACGTCCAGTCGAGGAGCGAGGGAAAGGCATGATGTGGAGCCTCAGCAGCTCTGAGGAGGCGATAGTGTCAGTTAATTGGTATTCATGCGATAGGACCTACACTTAGGATGGACTTGGGTATGAAGTATGGTAGGGCTGTGACCCAACACACATGGCTGCTTTGTTGCCGTAGGTTTAAAAAATAAAAATAAATAAAAAGGTAGAAGTGACTTGTTTACGAATCCTGAGTTTTGTGTCTGAATGTCCAGAACTCCGAACCTCAGGGACCACGAGAGGTTTCCGTTTTCAAACACGTTCCAAACAGTGGTGTGTTTTGTGAACGGAGATGCCTGTGGGTATAAGGTACGGTTTGGGATACCTCGAAAAGCTGGCGTGCTGCTGATGAACGGGCGCTGAAAGGTTAATTATTTTGCTGACTGAAAAGGTTAATAGACTGACCGGGTTATCAGGGCATTCTTCAAGGCGCTTTCGGTCTACCTCAAGACCACGTTTGGCCAGGCACATCGGTGCTGCTAATCCAGAGGGGGCGTACCGCATAGGGGCGGCCACGCAGAGCTCCTTCTCCATCGCGCCCTTGTCCTTCATTCTCGTTTGCGACGGAGCGATTCGGTATTGTGTACGTGGCCCGCTCCGCAGCGGGCAAGCAGGCTTGCGGTCAACGACAGCGGCGGGGCTCATGTCTCTTGCGCAGGCGGACCGGCCACCGCCGTGGCTTGTCCAGGCTGACCCCCCCGTCCCACTCCCAGGTGAGTGATGGACCTGCCACTAGTCGGTTTCACTCCCCGCTCCTCCGGCAGATCAATCACACCATTAGGCTCCAATTACGCAAGCGGGCGGTTGCAGGTGAGGGACGACCGCACGTGCTCACTGAGCCGTGGGGGAGGGGCCCGTCGGTGGTCCTGATCACCAAATTAACGCAAATGAATGTTGACACCTAGACCTAAATGTCTGTAGAGGAGACTAAATTACCACTCTGGGTCGAAGCAATTGAGTAGCAGGTGTCTTAAATGTGGTAATTACCTAAGCCTGGCAGAACTTGACACGAGCCTATGGCTCCTCTTAAGTGGACCTTCTGAAGGCCCGAGTCCATTTTAGGTGTTAATAATTGATTTGGAAGCAGGCTAATAATGGGCTACGGATTTAGGTTGTGTCCTGGATGCTCATTAACGGAGGTATGCTTCTCTGCTATGTTTAATTTTTAAATTAACTGTTTGCTAATTGCAACACTTAATCAAGGAGCGAGAACCCTATTTAGGGAACCTGACGAAACTGTATTTGTGGATGAGCAGAATGTCCCCTCTCTCCCGGCTCCTGACCTGTGGTGGGTGGTATGGCCGGTGCTTGTGGGTCGCAGTCTTTGTGGATTATGAACCTCTGATGTCCACCTTTGCAATCGTAATTTACGTATACCTGCCTCCCATTATTACCTTTCTTCCAATTCTGTTATTGATACCTAATATGGACCCATTGATTCAGAAGATCCACTAAAACTAGACTATAGGGGGTAACAGGTGGTATAGTGGATTCTTTGGGCTATGAGCTCCAATGTTCAAATTCTGCCTCCTGCTGCAATGTTCCTGATCAAGGTATTGATCCTGAAATGATACAGTAAAAGTTACATTGCTCTATGAGTAGGTAAATTACTGTAAGTAGTAAGTTGCACTGTGAGCAAAAATGAACAAATGTATTTCAAGAGTTACTCTGCAACCTTCCATGTCATTGGCCTGAGAGTTGTTTTGGGGTTTTTCTTTACTTCCTAAAACTGAGATTTTGTCTGACTCAGCTTGGAAAATTTACCCTCAGCTCTGAAAACAGGAAATATTCAGGGCCAGTTTTATAATTAGGTAATTCCCTAGGGGTGCTAGATTTTGGGGTGCACCACCAATGCCAAATTTTGCTGCTAAAATAAAAAAGTAATCTTAGGATAGAACAATAAGTCTTGCTTAATGGTTAAGGAACAGTTTTATTCCATAATGTGTATATATATTATGTAAACATTGTGTGACACACCACCACCCCCTGTCTGAAATGTCTCAACTTTGTAGGTAATTTTGTCTGTGAACAACTGTTAGTCTGTGCAGTCAGTAATGTATATCTATTAGTTCCATATCAATCATAATAAAATTAATGTTCAGTCTGTTTTCAGTCATTTAAATTTATGCTCTGTTCAAATACACTTTGCATGTGGTACATCAATGACATAAAAATAACTTTTTTTTTTTTTTTTTTTCCCTTTGTGATCTGTATGTATCTATATTTTTTTTTTTATTATAAAGTCATGTATTATATGTTTCTATTAAATTAGAAGTGGAAATCTAAGGCACTAACTGATTGTTGCTCGCGGGGCCAACGGTTGTAGCGCCAGCCCTGGGCCATATTGACTATCGTTTAATACGTGCTATTGTATATAACATTAGGGCTGTCCTAGTGGTAGAGTGTGTGCGCATGTGTGTGTATTTGGCTGTGGCGGTGCGTTTCTGTCCATCTGTGTCATCAGGCTGTGCTGCACTTTGCAAATTTGCAGCACGCAGTTGCCAGCACCGCCACACCGCTACCAGCGCTTCCGTGGCCGGTGCCACGTCTCCCTCCTGTGCCGGTGCTTTGTTTACTTCCCCGAGGGGACACCATACCCTCCGTACCCTGGAACACTCCTGCACCTGGCCAGCTTGAAGCTGTACGCTGAGAAGACACACGAGTGGTACTGGAATACAGCGGGTGTTCAAGGCGAGGCCTCAGAATATCGAGAATGACTTTGAATAGACGTGTTTGCCGTGTAAACGTGTTGCGAAGTGAGCTCTGTCTGGTCTGGACAGAATTCATTCTGGCTAATAATACAGAGGGCAACACGGTGGCACAGCAGGTAGCGCTGGTGCCAAACACCTCCTGGGTACTGCGTTAAGGTGTGGGTCTGAATCTGATTCAGTCTACGTGCAGTTTGCATTTTCCCCCCTTGCGTTCGTATGGGTTCCTTCAGGTGCCCTGGTTTCCGACCACAGTCCAAACACCTGTTTCAGCTAAATGAGTGACCTTAAATTGCCCGTAGTGTGTGAGGGAGTGAGTGAGTGTATGTGAAAGACTGGTGTCTGGCCATGGTATACCCCGCCTCATGCCCTGTGCTTCCAGGATAGGCTCCAGACCACCAGGACCCTGCAGGTGGATAAGTGGTTATTGACAATAGATGAAAGCAATCGTAAAAGGAAACATAAACAGCTCCGCTGGTTTTAATGCTGCTCTCAGTGGCTTCTACCTCCGTGCACATTAATTTGTACTCGTGTTCATTATTTCTTTTCCACGCTGCCTACACACCATACAGTATGCAGAGTCGCTGTGCGCAGAAGCAAAGCTGCTCTTTGAAAGCCATCAGCAGAGCGGAATCGGGACTCGACGCGTCGACACCGACTGTCCCGCAATGAAGAGACGTGTATTTCTTTCTCTCTCACACACAGAAATGAGCCTTTCGCTGTAAACCACAGAATGTCAAACCTTGAACTCGTAAGGTGAGGCCGACCTCCTGTAGCAATGGAACATAGATTTCAATTAATGTAAATGAAGATTTTGAATATCCCCTGAATGCAGTGAAGGCTTTAACAGCTTGTGAGGTTTTGGGGGAACCATAAAATATTATTCATAGTTCTCATTAGTTATACATAAATATTGGGGGCGGGTTGAGGGGGCAAACTGAGGCATGTTTGAATGCCCCTTTCATTTATTAATTTTTTTATTGTTCGTTTAAGCAGTATCACAAGAACAGCTCCATTTACCGGGATATTATAACGAGCTATTTGTATCTTTTTATTAATTCATTCGCGCGAATATTCCCGCGCATTCATCGCTGCGCTTTTCGCTCGAGCATCTCGCCGCTCGCGCGAACCTCGCGCCGGGATCGATCCGGAACTTGGCTTTGATCGTCCGACAGGCTTGTTCCGCCCGGCGCTCTGTTTCCCAGCAGCCCCTGGGGCTCCGCGCGCACCGTGCAGTTGGAGAGCTTCCCCAGTTGATCCCCCCCCCCCCCCCAAACCCGCACTCAGTGCAAGAATGTTAAAATGACAAGATACCGTCTTAATTTACGGCTGGGGGGAAAAGGTACGGGCTGTCAGGCCCAAGAGTATTTTTATTGTTACTTAGTTGGGGGTGAGACTCATGGGTTCACGGCGAAAAAATAAAAAAAAAAAACAGAAAGAAAGCTGGAGAAATTTTACAACCCATCACTCACCTATTTATCTCCCCCGCCCCCCCCCTCGAACCTCACGCCTCCACTGTGTTTATTGTTAGTGCCCTAAATTTTAACAAGTAGCGGCAGATTTTTTTTCTTTTTTCCGCCGCTGAAATTATATTTTTCTTCTTGTCATTACTTCATTAATCAAGAGGAGGCATTCTGAAAAATGTTTTGTTTTGGAGGCTGCAATCTATTTTGCGTGTGCGCGCGCCCGCGCGCGCGAGAGAGAAAGAGTATCTATGCGTCTGTGTGCGCGCGAGTGTGTGTATGTGTGTGTCTGTCTCTCTCTCTCTCTCTCTCTCTCTCTGTGTGTGTGTGTGTGTGTTGTTGTTAATCTGCGCCCGTGGCAGGTTCCCCCTTCCGAAACGCGGCGCTAAGCAGCGGTATCGCGGGCCTATTGTTGTAGCCTCTGTCATAGCAAGGAGAGTCGATGCAGGCCTGCGCCCGCCTGATAAGGAAAAGAGGATTCAACATGGCTGGGAAGGAGAATCAGTGGGACTTGAGAGTGGAGTACGGATGGGGGCTCGCTAGCGCGCGCGCGCGCGCACACACACACACACACAAACTCACATTCTCGTACTGGGGCGCGCGCGTACACACACGCACACACACACGCACATACACGCAGAGGCGCGGTTACATGCAGTTACACATGGAAACAGCTGTGTGAGACAGATCCAGTCCTCTGCAGGCAGGAGGAGGACGCAAAGCGGAGGCTAACTACCAGATTACTAAAGCAGCATAAAATATGGACGGGGGGGGGCACGGAATCATAAACATTGTCATACAGGCAGCGCGAGTTCCTTTGCGCTTATTTGTGGCGCGCATGACCCGCTCATCTCTGTTACCTGTTTTATTCCGAATTTAACTTTGTTTTGCTTTGCCACCGATCCCCCCCCCTTTTTTTTGAAAGCTTGATGGTAATGCACGGGTTTGCCGCGATTATTTCCTGCTCGCATGGGATGGGAGCTGTAGATTAATTTAATCAAAACACAGAATTGCGCACCTCCGTTCTTTTTTAAGACCAAGACCAATGTGGCGGATTAGCGCGCGGGGACACATTTTGGCAGCTGGGACTCGGAGCGGAACGTGCGAAACGGAAGTGGCGCTCATCAAAGGTTTCTCACGTGTCCTTCGTCGTCTTTTCATCCCCCCCCCCCCATGATCTGCTCACGTGTCTGATGTCTCAGCTGCACCCTTCCGTTCTAGAGCTGTTGCGCTCCGAAGTTCCAGGTTCGAATCCCACCTTCTGCTGTAATACCCTCATCAAGGTTCTTCCCCTAAGATTTACCCTGCTGTGTAAATGAGCACATTGTTCTAAGTATCTTAGTGTTCAGTACTACATTATTAGTTGCAGTGGAGGACTACATCATCAAAATTAAAAAAAAAAAAAAAAGACTTGGACAAGTGTATGTAAGGGTTTGGAATGTGACAAGTGTATGAGAGGATTCTATTGTGGTGCATTCTTTGTTCTACCGTGAAACCTTCTCTCTTCGGTGGTAAAAAGTGGTTAACGTGAGCTGGACGCGGTCGGGTCCGTCCCACCATCGGCCTGGTTCTCACCGGACTTAACGGGAATCGGCTCCGTGCTCTAACTCTTCTTCAGGTTACTGGGCGTCGGGTGCCACACGCTGCTGTAGCCGTGAACACACACTGCGGACAGGCGTGGGAGATAACACCCGAGCAACGTGATGCACGTGTGACCCTGTCCTGTCACTGCTGCTACCTCACACAACAACTCACGCAGCTCCCTTCACAGCCACGATACATTTCTGATAAAGCAGCGCTTCGCCATGTGAAAATTTATTTTTTGAAACCAGGAATTTTTGAGTGTTTCGTTAGTCTCGTGGGTGGGTCCAATAATTTTCCTTTTCAGGATCTCTTAGTTCGAATGAAGAATGTATTTGGTGTAAGCAGCAGTTTATTTTTGCTTCGTTAATATTCTTACTACTTATTGATCACCTTGAGGCTTTTCTCCAAATTGACTTAAAATGTTTGTAGACTACGTTACTTATAATGATTTACCCATTTATACAGCTGGGCAGTTTTTTCTGTATCAATGTAAGGTAAGTACCTTGATCGAGGGAACCACAACAGGATCTGGAAATCAAACCTGAGACTTTCGATTATGAGGCGGCAGCTCTAACCACTACCCACCTGCTGCTGCCTCTTGTAGCAGGAACTCACGTTTTTCTTGTCTGTTTTCCCATGCTGCCATGCGCTGGAGAAATTTAATACCAAGCGAATAAATGTATCAGAATCTACACTTTTGCCATCCCTTGCTGAATAAAAGGACCACAAACTGTCTGAAATCTAGCAGTAGGGGCTCGCTCCGAGAGCATTCCTTTAGAGCATATGTTCTGCTAAAAGAATCTCAATTATGGAGCAGGAGCTCATTTTGCTTTAATGAGCTGGCTTCTCCTGGAGAACAGCTGAGATCCTCACCTTGTCACCGACTCAATGAGCGCCTTCCTTTAGATGGCTCCCCCTCAGCTCTGGAAGGAGTCGACTGGTGAACTGTGGAAGCCCTGGAGATGAGAGACTCCTTGCTTGTCGGGGAGGGGGGAGCACGGTGTGTGACGTTTACCCCTTCCCCCCCACCCCCTGGGGTGAGCTGTCTGTTAGAGAGCCAGAGAGGAGCAGCCCTCCAAGTGTCGAGTGGTGTGGAAACAGACCGCAGTATTCAGGTGGTCCAGACCATCTAAGAATCACATGGGGTCGTGTTCAGCGCTGCCTTCACTTTATGGTTAACCATTTCTCTTGTGTAATACCACCTTTGTTGCCACAATCTGAATCCCAGCTGACTTTTGAGGAGTAGCTACCCGAGTTAAGCCAACACAGCAATGCTGAAAATTTAACTTGGAGGACCATACTAAGTACACATAGTTAGTTACACATAATTAGGACTGGGTGGGACCCTCTTCTGCTTCCAGAGCAACATGAACTCAACAACAAGGTGTTGGACACAGTGGATCACACAGGATTCTTGCTGTGAGATCACAGCAGATAAACCCGGCGTGGTCTTCTGCTGCTGTAGCCCATCCTCTTCATGGCACAACACTGTCACACTGAGCTGGTATTTTGGCATGTGTGGCTGACCTGTTAGCTTTCATGGATCTGACTGTTCTCCTCCGACCTCCCTCATCGATAAGGTGTTTTCAGCCGCAAGAGTGCTGCTGAGTTTATTTTTTTTATTTATTATCACTGCTGTTATCTGTTACCTCAATCGTCCCTCACCTTGTCCACTTTACCATTCATTCCGTCGGTAACTGGACGTCTTGACGTTGTCTGAACGCTTTATATTCTGAGTCACAACCAGGTGACGCGCAAACTGTGGTGGGGGTGGGGGGGTGGCAGCTGTATGTGTAAAGAGCCAGGTGTACATAATCAAGCAGCCGATGAGTGTATACATGGAAAATGGCACTGCGGTACTCTGTAGTTTTGACATGGGAAAAAATTACAAATGAATGAATAGTATAAGTCCCAGCAGCTGCTGTTCCATCTGTCATTGTCACACCTCTACTTGTTAAAACAACTTATTTGAGAAGGCTCCGTTCCTCCGCTCCTTCCAGCTTTCCCCTAATTGGTTCATTTTTATATAATATTAGACTGTATACAACGAAGTGGAATGAGTTAATTGCTGTCGTGGTTGGGAGCTGCTTTATTACCTCTCCGGTTGCTATCATGAGCAACAAGTTCAAGAAACATGTAATTTACTGTCACATTTGATGGCCGACCGTCCGCCTTCGGATTCCGCAGAGCAGTGTTATCGAAGATCTGAGTCATTGTGGCATCCTTTGCTGTCAAAGACAAACGCATTGAACACCACTTGCTAGCTAATTTATAATGACAATGATAATTGTGTTGCCGTAATCACAGAATGGAAAAAAAAAAAAAAAATCTCTTGCAGCCGCAATTGTTGTTATGTATTCGTATTACAGACTTGTGCTTTCTCCCAGGAGTAACCTACCGTTGCGTTTATGGACTGTGTCATCACAGCTGTTGAAAATTTAGGACGGCGACGTGACTGAAGGGACCTCTTTTCTCACCTAGGAAGGAAGTGGCATCAGAGGTTAATTGATGGATGGAAAAATGTAGGGCTGTACTTTTGCACTGATCCCGAGGAAGTTTATACACCAGACGTTATAATTATTATATATTTATTCATTTTTTATTATTAATTCATTTCTCCAGAGTGACTTAGTGTGAGATCTTTGTACTGAACTGCTTCGTTATTTACCCTTTTGTACATTTGTGCACCCGTTTATTACAGTGGGAGCGAGATGTGAACTTTAAATGCGAAGTCTCTAACCGCAGTGACACCTGCTGCCCCAGAATGAAAAAAAATTAACCATATCTTGCATACTTTGCCATTTTGATATGTTTTCTTGTCACACAAAAGGGAGCACATCGAAAGTTGTCTCCCTGTGCCCGCTCCCACCCCCTGCGGAGGCCTGCCCAGTGGGTGGCATTCTCCTGTTGCAGGCCCTTGATAGGTACCCCTCCACACAAAGACACCCCCCATCCAAGGGCAAAGACGAAAAATCCGACAGAATGACCTCAGATGAAGAGAAGAAAATTAATCCATTCAAAAAAAATAAGAAAATCTTTTTTTATTTTTTTGAAAAGGCACTTTTTCACTCCTTTTGTTCATCTGCTACATTTTGGTGCTCGGGGGAGATTTTAAAAAAACCCGATAAGGTGGGGAGGGAGAAGCCGTCTGGAGAGTGTTCAGCCGGCCGTCCCGGTGGTCCGCCACATTAAGCTGTGTGTACGACTCTGTCAAACAGGAATATTATAGCACAGGGTTGTCGGTAAACTAATTGGGTAACAAAGACCATTTCCAGTCCTGGAAGTCCATCTTTTAACAGTCCGAGCACCAAGGGCCTGATAAGGAAGTTCACGTCTAATGCATTTGGGTGGGGGTGAGGGTGGGGGTGGGGGGGTCTCCATCTTTATCTTATTTACATACTTCAGTGTAAATATTGTCCATCTTTAAAGTGGATTTATGAAGACCTTATTTCACAAAAGTGCACACCGTTATCAATCTGTTTAGGATTACATAATGTATAATATGCAAATATGTACAACCTCGCAAGAAGATGCATCGGGGCACTAACTGCAACACCTTCGCTTCTCTTTGAATTTGAACTTTTTCCCCTTAAATCATTCAGCCAAACAACTCTCAAAAGCCTGTACACGAATATATTCTATTAAGCTGTCACAAAATGTTTGTAAAGTTTGTCAGACGTGAAGTGTGGGGGGGATGGAGGGGTCGGGGGGGGGGGGGGGAGTATTGATGTTCCCTTTTGGCTTCATGAATATCTAAGTTTCACCCGAGGTCTTGTAGCTTTGCTTTTATTTCTTCTGATTCGCATGAAATTGCTTTCTTAAATAATGCGGTTTAGATGTTGCGGTAGTGTAATGGGGGAACTTCACAGAGGCAAAACACAAAGTTCAAAAGAATGTACATATGCGCAGCCCTCCCCCCCCCCCCAACTCATCTTTTTGGATGCAAGTTTGCTGCTGTTTATTTTCGTACTTTCCCTCGTGCCGCGGTTCGGAGTGGACCGTGTTTTTTGAACGCTAGCGCAGACGTTTGGACTTGACCGTCCTCGGTCTGTGAGCGCTGAGCGCCGGCCCGGCAAAGCGCCGATGACAGTTCCTTCTGGCGCGGCCACCTGCTACAGCAGCTGTGCGAGGGGCCCTTCGGAGCGCGCGCCCCACCTTCTCCGCGTTGCCCCCTAGGAGACAGTAATAGCCGCACCGGCGGGCATCGCTGGGGGCGGGAACGCGCTCGCGTTGCTGCCGGAATCCTCCGGAAGTCACATGCAAAGATCAAAGAAACAGCCCCTTGGGATCAAACGGAGAAACGGAAAAAAATCGACAAAATATTTCCACTGCTGGATGCCATTTTCTTTTGGAATGTTGATAAAAAAGCAAAATCTGTTTGTCCCTTATAGAAACGCAAATGTAGACACACAATATAGTATATTACTATTTATTAATGTCTCTAAATCAGCTTAAAATGTTAGGTTTGTACTCTGATTTACACGAGTTTCCTCATTTTTACAGCTGGGTAATTTCTACTGTATCAGTTCAGGATAAGTACCTTGATCAAGGGTACTGCGGTAGGAGGTGGTATTCAATCCCACATCCTTTTAGTGCTCGGCAACAGCTCTAACCACTACACCACCTGCTGTCCAGACATGGATATTCATAGCGTGTTCGTCAAGGGGAACGCACCGACCAACGAAGAGAAACGTACACCAGGAGGACTCCTCACACAGCCCAGCTGTAATTTAAAATAATCGCCGAATTTTCCTGGGCGCAAACTGTGCTTTGTCGCTGCTGGGCGCTTTGCTGGTGCCGCGCTTTGTGATTGCATTATAAGAGGTGCGTGGGGGCTGTGGACCATCACCGCCACCACCCCCCCGCCATCCTGCCATCCTCGTGCCAAACTTTTAAAGCTTGGATGGGCTTTTTTGAGGTGGGGGAGGAGGGCGGGGGGTCCTGTCTTGGGGGCAAGCTGTGCCTTCGCTACACTGGACGAGTCTGGAGTTGGAGCATCTCTCATCAGCGCCTGGGGGTCTGGCAGAACGCGGGTGACTGGAACGGACTGCCTACCCTCACTCTCCCACTCTCTCTCTCTCTCTCTCTCTCTCTCTCCCTCTCCCTCTCCCTCTCTCTCTTTCCCCCTCTGTCTGCTCCCTCCCTCCCTCTCTCTGGGGGGCGCCGAGGAAGTGCTCCTTACCGTATGTTCTCCCCCTTGCAGAGAACCAGTGGACATTAATGCTTTGTACTCGAGGCCAAACGGGGACAAAAGAACGCGGTCCGACCAGCCCGTGAACGCAACGACCAGGCCGCAATATCTTTTCACCTGTTTTTAAACACTTCTCAACACATTACTAGCATTTTACAGTGTGATCTTAAAGCCGAGTGCGCAGATGCTTTAAATTATAGGTGCTCGTGATCAACAGCCTTGTGGAACTCCAGCGCGTTTTAGATGTTTCCTTATGAGGCCGAAGAAAAATGGAATTTATTTTAAAAGAGAAATAATAATAATTTGTGCGGAGCGAATTGTGTTCATGTTTTTGTGTACGTAGGCGGGTGGTTTTTTTTTTCCCCTTTATTTCACCTTTTCTGACATGACCGCATTATTACAGAGGGACATTATATAGTAAATATATTCCATATACATGCACAAAGGGGTAGTGTAATAAATACTGAAAATGCTG
Organism: Scleropages formosus; assembly: GCF_900964775.1. NCBI lineage: Eukaryota > Metazoa > Chordata > Actinopteri > Osteoglossiformes > Osteoglossidae > Scleropages > Scleropages formosus. Next base: position 6,723,382 of record NC_041823.1, read on the forward strand.
TTGTTCTTCACATCTGCTCACCTGCTCCGTTATCGGCCGCCGTTTGCGACCGCTGTTTTCGCCTTCTGTTCCGAACGGGAAGGAGTCGATTTAACGAAGTTTGAAATAGCAATACTGGTGGAACGAGGAGGGGAAAAAAAGCATTCTTTTGCACTCAAGCAGTAAACTAGCAGCGGCGCCACACAGGGAGAGATTTCTCCAGCATTATCTCCCACCTCACATTCGCTCTTAGGCAAGCAGTTTAAAAGCCAAGCGATTGAGCCAGTGATCCAATTTGAAATGCAGAAATGATTAGAGCAGCTTGCCTCATTTCATATCGAAATTCTCTGATTTATGACAGGGCAGCAGCCAAGATCTATCTCCGAAGGGAATTAGTGTGCAATTTTTGCATATTTCTGTTATTTCGCCTCCCAATAGCAGATGCTAGCTGGAAAAAAAAAAGGCCGCATGAAGGTGTCTTTTTACTCATGCAGATAAAACTACAGTAGTGGCATTAAAAAGGAGGAAAACAGATAAATTAAATACAGCAAAACAGCCTCTACTATAATATATTTTATGAAAAACTATGAATATATTTATTTTTGCTTTTTTTTGGAAATATATTAAGATTTTTTTTTTTTCCGTCCATTTACATTTTAAACATATGGGAGAAGGGTATCATCACTGTGTCCAAAGGACATTTTTGGTCATTCGTTTAACAGGAAAGTTCCCTGCAATTCATCCGCCCTGCAGGCTAAGGAAATATTAATATTGCCAGCGATAATGAAGCTGGAGGAGAGCGAACCTTAATGAAATTTCCAGTTGACCACTTGCAATTTGTTTAATCGTGGCGAACAACTAATTGCAGTAGACTTTTATCAAGGTGTGACTTTGCTTTTGTTGTGAACAGGACCTTCGGAAAAAGGTACAGTCCTTTTTATCAGCCGCTCGCCCACCTCTTAATAATATGAAAACAATATGAGACAAGTTCTTTAATTATCAGTTAAGAGGGAAAGTTCTGCAACTCAAATGTATTTTGTTCTCAATCATGGACCTTAAGAGAAGGGATTTTGGTTGCTACACTAAAAACACGTACAATTAAATTGTAAATATTACTAGACCAGATACTAAAATGGCTAAAATTAATTGCAGTATGTAACGATCCATTTTTTTCCAAGAATAATTGGCAGAAAAGTGCTCAGTGAATAAATGTAAATTTGTGTGAGAGGAATTATTTCAAATATAGATGTAGGGTTAGGGTTAGTAATATAGTAAAGGATGAATTCGGGACATTGCTGTTATTAATATTTTGCTATAATATTGTAATATAAGTAGCAATGGCGTTAAAGTGGCTCATTAAAAAATAAGTGCTTTGGGTGTGTTTTAGGATGAAAGGGTGATTTCCTAGAAAGCATTCTGGGCCTCACCGTGCGGTGGTGAAACACAAGAGTTAAGAATATCGAGGAAGAAAATGTAAATATTTTCTCAATTTTTTAAGAACTGTTCCAAAACATGCATGTGAAAAACATTCAGGTGAAGGATAAGCCATGGTTCGGGGAAGGAGGTGCTCTGTAATTGGGAGAGGGACACGGGTTAGAATGCCCTCCAGTCCCCTTATTCATCAGTGTATGTGCTCTCCGTTTACTGTGTTTCACATGTTCTGTACCAAGCTGCCGCGGCACGAGCAGCCAGCGCTCTCCGCACCACCGTCTCCGTGACACTATTCAAGAGACGCAGCTTCCGCATTTACCCCGGTGCTCCGCGGTGATGGTTTCGCCCGGCGCTGCCGCAAAGGATGGGCTTCACACAATGACACCTCCTCTGTCGTCGCCTGCGTTTCGCTCCAGCGTCTCGCCTTGATTGCAGAAATGGAAGCGTATTTAAATTCCTGGCTTGAGTGATGTGTTTTTTTAATTGTTAAAACCTGAGGGTAGCGGGTGGCGTAGCGATTACAGCTGTCACCTTCCCCTTGATGGACCCGGGTTCAAATCCTGCTCCCACTGCAGCGATCGCAGTACTAGATATCGTAAAAATTACCCAGCTGTTTAATGGATGCATAATTTCAAGCAGCATTTTGTGCAAAAAAAATGGACATTGTAAGTCGATTTGGAGGAAAAGTGTCAGATAAATGAATAAATAAAATGAATAAGACAGGGAAGGCTCACGTTGCCAGGCTATAGGGAATGTGCCTGCGCTCAGGTGTTCGTGACATTGTCAAGTCAGGCTACTGCCACCGCACGCACTTGGCACTGAGGGTGAATAAATCAAGGTTCGAAGCAGCCTTTATGGCACTCATGTTTGGCAATAGCAGAATTGAGCAAATCTGTGCAAATCATTGAGCGAAACTGCTTTTCAAAGAGCAAAACGAGCATCGGTTTCAAGTCGGGCCCCGTGTTTCCGGGATAGGCGCCGGACCACCGCGACCCTGCCCTCACCGAGCAGTTATTGATGAACAAATCAATAAATTCAATAAGCCTCGGTGTGGGTTGAGGAGTGGGGAAAAGAAAAAAAGGAAAGGAACGAAAAAGGGGGCGGTGCTTTAAATTTCACCAATGGCGGAGCAGCTTATTGGCTGACCCGTCCTGACCGCAAAGGGTTAAGAGTAGCCGGCGGCTCCGAAACGGTCAGTGTGATATCATTAGCGGGTTGTTTACACAAAATCCAGGGGTTAGAGAAGCTGAGTGTCACAAGCCACTTTCTTCTTTACCTCCTTCAGCTGATCAGAGGATCATGGTATCAAGGAAGGATTAGTAGCGACTTGGGATTTGTGTGATTGGTTAATTTATTGCGGCGATGGCAGGTCTTTCATCTATGGCAACATTTAATCAGCCCAGCCACAGAGGCTATTACAGGTTAGCTCTTTTCTTGAGTCAGTCCGGCGGTGCCATCAGCTCTATCACAATTCCCCTGAAATTTCCAAATTATCTGGAACAGGCTTTAGCTTCTCAGTAATAAAAATTAGAACAGATTCCTGATAGAAGCTTTTGCTCGCGCAGGGCCAATTATAAATAGTGCAGCCAGGCCTCGGAAAAAAAGGAGGGAGTGAGGCGGGGTTGGCGGGGGGGGGGTGGAAAAAAAAATCTAACTCTCAAAGATGTGCACAGAACTTATCGTCAGGCCACTCTGATCCAAATCCGTGCAGCTGAAAATTTATATTAGATTTTATCGCTGAGCCCTAAGTCTAGAAAAATCAATGGAGGTTATCTTTTATGTTGCAGTGACTTGTGGAAATATTGATTTTCATTTTATAGCGAATTTGGAGCATCAGTTTGTAATCACTTCCTGGCTGACTACACTGTTTTCTCACTGTATCTTTTACACGGCGGATGGGAGGTGGCACACCTGGTGGGGGGGGGGGGCGGGGGGTAAATAAATATAAAAAAAAAAAGACTGGGAAAATACTGAAACCAGTTTGGCAAAGGGAAAAAGTGGCCTTTCTTTTCCAGGGCAGACCACCTAGTTTTGTGTTAAATGCTTCAAATTTACACATGAACCTGTTAATCAATATGCTATATTTTTTTTAAATTTGCCTATTTAAATATGAACAGGTTTTTAGAATATATTTTTTTTCCCTTTGTTCATTAAAAACTAAAAATGGTTCCCGTTTTGTAGAAAAAAAGGTGAAGGTGGGGACAAGGTTTCCTCTCATTTAAGGAAAAGCTGCATTCCTTTATCAGAACGTGAGCGTTAGAAAAATAGTCGAACATAAATATTCAGCATTTAAACATTTTAATATGCGGATGTTTCAAAAAGGACCTGTAACATACAAAGCTTTTCCTCTTTATGTATAAGGTTTGCTTGAAATAGTAAAAATGCAGTATTGCGGTATTTTATTCTGTATCTCATGCCCCCATCGCCAGCTGTTCCGGTGTGCCGCTGCATAGTAGGAAAGGTACAGTAACACTAATGCGGTGTTGATTTCTGGTAGCCAGTAGAGGACGGTGTTCCTGTGGTTCAGTCCGATTCGAAATGTAAATGGAGGGAGTGCGCCGCTCGCGATTTTGCTTTACAGAGAAAATTTTGCATGATCCCAAGATGAGCTTGCATCCGTTAGCCAGCTGTTGCGTATCTCGGTCGGGGAGACAGAGAGAAAGTGGACACCCCCCCCCCCACCCCTCCGCATTCACTCTTCATTCACCCTGTGCCTTCGTTCCGATTGTATTCGTCTATTAATAGAGCATGAAAATTATCGTTCAACACGAAGCCTCCGCTGTCTTGCGTGACATCATCCTGGACAAATGGGTGCTGGGACAGAAATGATGCTCTTCCTGTAATTCTTTCAAAATGTTTTTTTTTTTGTAACTTTTTAAAAAAATTATGCTTTTGTACCTTCTCAATTTAACTCGCACATTAACGAATGGTATTTTAATATTTTTGTGCTTTAATCCATAATTTCAGATAAATCTGTTTCTTTAAATACGTCTGAAGATTGAAATATTTTGGAAAATGTAGAGAATATTTAGTTCAAATATTATTTTAGAAAACCAAGCATAACAGAGAAAAGCAAAATCATATATAACGTGGTTGTACTAAGTGCATAAGTCGACGTGTTACATTTTTTAAAATTTTATTTCTAATGAACTTATTAAAGTAAAAAGATGTGTTCATTGTGGAAAGCAGTGTCAAGTTTCTAATTTAGTACATAACATAAATTAGTCGTTTTATTGCGTAACGGCTATAACATTAAATGTAAATATTGAGCTACACTGAAGAGACTTGCATAACTGATCCAGAGATGGTTATACTGTGGTGTCTGAGAAAGAGTTAATATGATTTTCGTTGCAGATAGTTGTTGTGGCCACAATCTCTCTCATTCCATTGACAAAGGTATAAGATTTACAGGTGAGCTTAGGTATAAGACTTTATTGTATGCTCAATTCTGAGATGTGAAACGGGAGCTGACTCAAATTACGGCGGCCTTTCTGTTCCGCTGCCAGTGTGAGAAGGGACCTGTGACAGAATAATAAAACCGACATACAGAATTCACTCTTCACACGATACACAATGTAGTCAAGTCTTGCCAACTTTGATGCTCTCAGAAAGCAGTCAGCCTTTTTTGGCTTTAGCACTTTTCCTATTTGATAAAATAATTATGCTGGGCTTCTCTGTGTGGCTTGAACCTCAGCCTGTATTATTATTATTATTATTATTATTATTATTATTATTATTATTATTATCCATTGCAAAATGTCACCCATTTCAATAAAATTTATATTTTATTGTAACAACTCCAATTGCATATCCCAATAAAGGTCTCAGTGGGGGGCCCTTCCATCAGGTGAAATGTTTATTAATTGTTGTTAATAACCTTAACCACCTGTGTAAGTACCTCATAGTACAGAGAATTGTTTTCGATTGCTATAGATTGTTTGCATTTTTTTTCAAAGACGTGTTTTAGCAATCAATCATCAGGCTGTTGTATTTTTACCTCCTTACTCCACAAAGGGTTCTCTCTGTCCTGCTTTTACCTTGTGTTTTTTTTTTTTTTTTTTTTTTTTTTTTCGGTTATGCGAGCCAATGGATTCACTCTATGCAGGAAAGCGGAGGGAGGTGTCATCGGTGGCGATGTACGAAAGGGTCGCGACACCTTGTTTTCTTATTTTATTTATGTTATGCTTCTCCTCACAGTTGAATTTCCAATATGACACAATGACCAATAAACCAGTCCTTGCACATTGACAAGGACTCCCCTCTCATTGACAATAATAATTTTTAGCTAAGCAGTACGAAATAAGAGTTTAACGTATACAAACAGTTGCGTACGAGGCGTTTCGTGTCATTCGTATGGTTCGTACTTGCTTTTCGAGTGCAGCGCCAAGTTAAAATAAGTGGAGGCCACTGGCAAAGTATGTCTTGTATTGTAAGGGGGTAGGAACGGTGTCTAGTGGCCAAAGAGTTCCCAAATGGAAAAAGAAGCGAGGTGTCGATATTGTACCGCAGCCCATTTTCTCTTAGCTAAACTATTTCTGTAACACCCTAATGAAGACGGGCCCTGGGGTTAAGCAGTAATGGCCCAGAAATCGTGACATTTTGCCTGCCAGAAATGGGCTCCTGTAATGCCAAAGCGCTCTGCCGTCGTCCTCCCAAAGCGATGTGGCCACGCGCTGCCGCTTTCATTACCTTTTATAAAAAAATGCCATTCGGAAAATGAAATAGAATAAAAAAAAAAGTATGAAAAAATAAATAGAACAACCTTCAGTTGTACAGCTCTCTGTCTGCAGCTGGCTGTGAATATGTTTAGACAGGACTGTCAGCACCCCCCTCCCTGCCCTAACACCACACACACACACACACACACACACACACACCGCACGCGCCGAACCTGCCCTTCGTTTTCATTTTATAGAAATAACATAAAGCAGCAGCGCTGACCCAGGCCAAGAAGAAAAATGACGTTACAGATTCAGAATAATTTGCTACTGTACTATAAAAACGTAACCTCGGCCACCCTTTGAAATGGATACTGATTCTTTAAATTCTTTCCCGCCTGTTTCAGGAAACGGTGAGATGCCGGTGATAGGGAGGCACAATATGCCTAAAGTTCACTTCTGAAGGTTCGCCTTCTTCCCTCTGAAAGTCATCTGCATTCTCTTTATAATTCCCAGCCACCAGAGATGGCCTTAATCTTGGAGATCTGATACAGTATCGCCGGGACGGATGCGCAATGATAATTCCGCTATTCAGATGGTACACACATGCTTGTGCGGGGAGCTCTTCCCCTCCCGCCTCCCCGAACTCGGCCTGCCTCCGCCACCTCTCCTCCCGCTCCGAGCACCCCCTATGCTCCCCGCAAATCTCTACAGCAAAACCCCTCGTGTTCCTCAAATCTTACCCACCCAGAGGTGGTGGGGGGGGGGGGGGGGAGGAGGATTCAGGCCCTGCCTTACGAAATTGCCCATTTATGGCTTTCAGGGAAGAAGAGGAGCGGAACTTGGGTTATTAAAGTTTCTTTAATCACCGAAATAAGCAAATGATTAGTGTCTGTTATCTTTCCCCGTGCAGAAGAGCAAGTGCTCCGTCCCGGTGGTGCTCAGTTCCGGCCCCAGGTGGCTGCTGGATGTGACTTGGCAAGGGGCGGAAGACAACAAGAACAACTGCGTTGTGTACAGCAAAGGTAAGCGACACACAGGCGTCCGTTATCTCTCTCACCCGCTCGGGACTGGCAGAGGCGCCGATAATCACACGTTCTCCCCCTCGAAACACCATCATTCTTTTTTTTCTTGTTAGTTTTTTCCACTTCTGTCACCTTTTATATTTTCCAAAACCCAAAGAGAGATGAAATTTCCCCTGGTGAATAGCATGATTTCGCTTTGCCCTTCTAAGTACATATTTTATTTGAACCGAAACACTGGAATTATATGAATGTGTTGCTAATGAAACTTTGGAACGTGTCTTTCCGTGTCCAGTGCTTCGTATAGAGGGTTAAGAACTGAGCTCCAGTAAATAAGAGTGCCAAAAAATGTTTATTATTAAGAGTAATTGGCACAAATGGCAATGGTCAGAGTAGATATGAAATAAAGCACCAGCTCTTGGAATATTCCTGAAAATATTGCCTTTATATGGAATGCATTAACCCCAAAAAAGGCCAGTCCTGAGCCTATTGAACTGTTGTACATTTTCCCCATTTGAGTCTTCTGTTATTTTCACTGTCAGATTAACTGAAATGTAAAGCTGTCAATTTGAGTCCACTGTACTTCAAGACAGGGCTGTGGAGTCGGAACACAAAACCTTTGACTCGGACTCCGACTACACAGCGCTGCCCACAAGTTGCGCGTTACTTTGGGGGTCGACTTATCCGGCGAATATAGGCCTAAACTTGTATTACGCTTCTAATTTTTGGGGGTCGACTTATACGTCAGCATATACGATACATTTAGTCGGAGTCGGTACATTTTTACCGACTCCAACTCCAGTAACCCAATAATTGCTTCCGACTCCGACGCCACAGCACTTTTTTTTGAATCTGCTGATATAAACTTGGGGGGCACGGTGACGCAGCAGGCTTGGCCGGGTCCTGCTCTCTGGTGGGTCTGGGGTTTGAGTCCTGCCTGGGCCTTGTGATGGACTGGCATCCCGTCCTGGATGTGACCCTTCCCCCTCCAGCCTTATGCCCTGTGTTACCAGGTTAGACTCTGGCTCACTGTGACTCCGCTCAAGATTAGTGGCTTCAGCCAGTGTGTGTGTGTGTGTGTGTGTGTGTGTGATATAAACATAAAAGCCTGACCAGAACACAGAGCTTAACACTGCAGCCAGTCAGATTTCAGTATATGGTGGGAAAAAAAAAAACAGTCAACAATGTAAATGACATGTCGGTTTTCACCAAACAAATATGTCGTGTTTCACTCTCGATGGGTGGAGCCCGGCACGCTATTATGAATGAGTTTATGAACACGGGTCGATATTGGAAAGGGCGGAAGTGTGAGCGTCCGTCGACGTCAGACGATCCCTCCAAGACTCGACTCGAGGAAGAAATGGAGTTTCTTGCTCTCGCAGTGAATAAGTGGCAGCCTTGGGATTTGAAACCCGGATTTCCCGTCTCCCAATTCTCATCTACTAATCACTAGACTGCACTGGGGAGTTATCCTCTTAACCGGCTACTTAACTTTGTGCTCTTTATCACGAAATCATTAAAGTTTTGATAAGCTGTTAAAGAAGATTACGCAGTTCTTTAAAATCTTCTAATCTTTGAGGCAGGAGAGGGAAAATATGAAACAAAAAAAAGGGTAATAACCGGATTTCTCGTCTGTTTTTTGTTAGGGTCATAATTTCTCGTCTATTGCCGCACACATTGTGTACGTTAACCGGGTGGTGGACCAGGTGACCACCGTGCCGTCTCTGGCGTCTGCCACTCGGAGCGGCGATGCCTGTTATTTAATTAACCTTCGCTGCTGTTCCTTCGAGACTTCCTTACGCGCTGGCTAGGCAGCCTCGGGAAAATCGGAGATCGGAAGCAGAAACAAAAGTCGCATTCACCAATTAACGTGCCACCTGTTGGGAATGTCTCGCGCTTGACGCCTCGCTCGTCGGCCGCGGACCTGGCGTCGAGGAGCCGTCGGAAGGCGGCGTGAGCGCTGACGTGCAGATGCTCCGCTGACACTTGGTGGCTTGGAAGGTGGCCAGTGGTGGAGCTCCGCGTGGAGCCGAGGGTGATCGAGAAGACGACTTCAATATTTACGCCCCGTCAGTTGATATGTTCTCTTTTGTTTTTCTTTTGCAGCTTTTTTTGGGTGTATTTGTAGCCTCGTTGGCAAACCTTTGCTTCTGTTGGGGTGAAATGCCTACGTTTGATTGAAATGTGGCTTTCTCGCAATCGCAATAGTGAGGCGGTCTGTTTGGAAGGGTGTTGAACTGAACTGAACTGAACGTAGTAGTAAAGACTGTATTACAATCTTGCGAGTCATCGATCAAGATTTTTGCACTTATTTTTTTCTGACCGTGCTCTTTGTGTTGTAACACGGTACATTTGTGGTGGGTTTTTAAGGGATGTGCATGCTTGTATAAGTGAGCTTAATGTTAATGCGTTCACCGGTTAGCTCATTGTTTTCGACCAAGGCAAAGTTCAGCCTGATATTTTGGCGGCCTTCGAATAATAGGGACAGCTGGTTCTTGTGTCGTCGGAGTTACCATAGCCACGTGCTGTTTATTTTACATTAACATCACAGCCAGCTTTAAGGTTCGTCCTCCAGCCAGACGACACTAAAGCTCCCGACTTCATTGCAACGGCTCATTATCGAGAAATCCACCTGGAATACCCACAATGCTCCCCTCCACACTTCGCCAGTTTCGTCTGAAGGCTGGATTTTACTAAACTGGCAGCAAACGTGGAGTAATTACACATTGCAGAAATGTGCAATTCAGACTTTAAAAAAAAAAAAAATCACATTTTAATGGAAGTGAAGATTTTAGCAACTTGACTATAAAAAAGATTAACGAGATTTTTTTTTTTTAGTTTTTCAATTTAGATGTCTTTCCACGTTGAATTTTTCTTTTTTTTTTTTTTTTGCTTCAGAGGTTTGCTATCATATTGGAAACTATTACAGTCATCACAATTAAAACATTTTATTAGTCATAATAATTTTTAAAAATATGTATCTGGAATATATCTGGTACACTGGTTTCCACCAGCAGCCCTCCAGTCAATAACATCCCGTGAGTTTTTCCATTTCTCCGAGTAGTGAAGTGAAAGGAGACAGAAAAGACGTCACAGGATATCAGTAATAGGTTATGAGGGAGAATGTAGAGTCACACAGAGTGTGTGTGTCAGTCCCTAGCTAGACAGTAACCCATATCATTCAATACATGTATTAATAACCACTATGAAAGATACACACGGACATTTCTCTCACAGCTGGACACTTGTACACCAACACATTTACGTCCTACTGTATAATATTACATCTTCCGATTTAAAGGTCACCTACATTTTGCACTTAAGCCTCTTATTCAGACCACAGTCAGATATATAGAACTTGTCTCTGGAGAAACTTTGCCATTATTCAAGTGGAAATTACCAGCGGAAATGACCAGTGTAACGAGTCTGTTTTACATAAGCCCATACAGTGCTAAATTAGACTGATTCATGGTGTCTTTGGATTATTTCATATTCAGACCCTTCCACCTCCTTGTCATCAGATCATATTGAATCCTTTTACTTTGCCTTGTTCCTCAGCTGAAACCTCGCTATCACGTAGGACGCTGGTTCCACGTACGCAGAAAGGCTTTGTAATATTTCATCTAGTGTTTATTTTAGGCTAAACTTCCTTTGAAAGTAGTATACAGATCCTCACAACGTTTTTGTAACATTTCCATTGTTTTCCATGTTCCATTATGTCTGCCCTACGTATATGTGCGTTAGAAAAAAGGACCATATAGAATATGGTTTGAGGGAAGTTTCCAGATTTAATTGTTTAATTTCAATCATCCATTTTAACCACTCCAGGAAATAGGAGGTGCCAGGGTTATTATCTGTTATCTGGAACACAGAGAAATAGTGTGACTGAATAATAACTAAACAAGCAACACAATGTGAAATTTCATTATCAGTGTATTAAAACAAAACTGTACCCTAAAGGAGTCTCCAACACAGCTCTGAGCGGCGGCGTAATTATGTTTAATTAAAATACAACAGAGATCAACAGAATCGTTTTCATTAGGAAATTATTAATGATTTCTCTGCAACAATAATTGATTGCACTGAGCCCCGTGATAACTCTATACGGTCAGGCTGGAGCGACAGAATGCCGCTTTGCGCGCCAGCTGCTGGAGTCACAGCTTGGAGACGACGTCTTTCCGCCATCCGCGGTCAGAACCCCTCGTGCCGGACATGCCGCATGCCATGGCGTGGTGTGTTGTCTGGCCCTTGTCTTTACCCCCCGGTTTGGCTAGAAGGGATAGACTAGGGGATGTGGAAGTATACCCACAAACAGCATTTCCATATATACATATGCCAAGTACTCTTTTTTCTTTTCTTTTTTCTCAAATTAACATATTTTGCATTATTTTTTCACCTGCATTTACTGCGGTATAGCTATGGTCGGTAACGTCCTGCGAAAGGACATCAGTGTACAGGCAGACCCACGGTTGACAAACGGTCGTAGACACACGGTTCGAGAGCGCTCAGAGCAGCCCACGGTATCGGTTAGCGGGGAAGGTGTAAAGGCCGTTATTCCCGCAAACCATAGGACTAGAAGTTAGAATTCATACACATTTAAATACCCTGTAAATACGATGAGTTTTACTGTGATATGTTGTAACAGTGTTATTCTGCCACTTCCCGGGATGTAAACCGCTAGACGTAACAACGGTTCACACACAAAGTGACAGTTTATTTAGTGAGGAGATGACCAACGCATTCTATGGGGAACGAACCACTTAATGATCTTGTGTGTTTGCGTGTCACTCCGAACTGTTACCTGCGCGCAGAGTAACTGCTCCGGAACTTCATTTGCAGAAGAAAAGCTGTCTTTAGCTGCCGTTGCTATGGTTACCCCCCAAAAATCACCAGATCTGTTAAAAAATAAAAACTTTAAAATTTTCTGTGTTTTCGGCAAAACGTGTGTAAAAATATTACATTCCTGCCTATATTTGATGGGATTAGACCGACCTTTAGTTTTGTAGGTATGTAACCTTTGTAGGAAGGTGATCAGGATTAGTCTATACTGAGTGTTGTGCACCTACTCGTGTGATGAACGTTGGTTCATAGGGTGGAAAGTAACAAAGTGACCCTACTTAAGAATCACACGTCTGCAGCTATGTCTCTTTATCCTGATTTAATCCACAAATTGTATTTTCTTTGAGATGTACCTCGCTTTGGAGGAAAGCGTCTGCTGAATGAATAAATGTAAATGTAGGTGATGTAAATGTTTGACAGGCTGTTAAAAGTTGATTGAAATGCATACTGACAGACCTGTAAATTAAATGTATGCGAATGCCTTAAGAATGCAGCTGGTGAGGTCTCATGAAGCATGAAGCTAAGAGATTGTAAGTGTAGTAAGTACGTGACAGCGGAGAGCATGCAGTCAAAGGGCTCGGGTTCAAATCGCCGCTCCTACTGCAGCACCCTCGTTCGAGGTGCTGACTCTGAATCGGTGCGGTAAGAATACCGTGCTGCATAAATGGGTAAATCATTGTAAAGCTGATCTAACATTGTTGATCTAACACTGCAACATGGTTGGCGTGATGTACAAAACAGTTAATCACGCAGTTTACATGTCGGTTTCATTATAGCAGGCAGCCTGGATGAAATAAAGCGGTCGAAACGTAAAGAGAGGCTGAAGAACCGCGTTGGGTTTCATCGGCGCAGCGGTAGCAGGGGACACACGTTGGCGGGAGCAACTTCCCAAAATAAAGGAAACACAGAGCAAACCCTTTCATATATCATCATGGGGGATACGAATATAATAATGAATAAAATTACGATGCGTAAGAACAGCACTGAAAAATACGCCGAAACGTTTTAATGCAGGAGAGAGCGGGGAAGAGGGCAAAAAGTTGTGTATTTGTGTGAAGCGGAGAGGGGTCCGGCACACACTCCCCGGGATCCGCCGGACGTTTGATAAACCCTTCGTTTCCCGACTAATTCTCCCGCGGCTCCGAAGCCGTGTCCTGTAAGCGAGTCGCAGGGGGTGCCCGGCTAATGAGGATCACAAAGTGAAATTGTGTGGGATGTTCTTAGACAGGGGATTTCTGAATATGCCATTCAGGCTGCATATTTAAACACCTTGTAAAGCCAAAGTAGGCCCAATTTTCCATGTCAGGGCAATGTTAAGTCCTGCTGTGACCATTAATTATACCCCCATTGTGCTCCAATGTGGTTAATAAGAGTGCTGCATTGCACCCTCGTGGCATCATAATAATCTTTCTAAAGTACCTGTATTACATTTTACTTATTCGCACTGGCGTTTAAAACGCTTAAGGTAATTTGTCCACCTCAGCTGGCGTGTATATCAAAGCGGCTCGGCGGGGCGATCTCGTGTTTTTAGCTTAACATAATTGTATAATCAATGCTGAAAAATGCCTTTGTATTGATTTGTTGAGCTAAATTGGCTTCTTTGTCAATGCGCTGGCAGAGCTGTTGAGCTGCTGCAATTGGGTCACTTCTGAGCTGACGGGGGGGGCCGTGTTTTGGTCACTTGGGAAATGGGGGTTTTTTTTGTGGGATTTTGTTTTTGGCTGCATTTGGGGCAGGTGCCACGTCCACATGTGTCGTAGCTCATCGTTTCGAGATTGAATGTATTTGCATTTATTGATTCAAATGACACTTTCCTACAAAGTGACTTACTGCGTTGAACTACCCGATTATGTACCCGTTTGTACGGCCGGGTAACTTTTAGTATATAAAATCAAGGTGAGTGCCTTGATCGGGAGTATTACCGCAGGAGCTGGGATTTGAACCTGCAACCTCCAAGTGAAAAGGCAGCAGGACTAACCATGGCACTACCAGCTGTCTATGGGCTATGTTTTAGGATAACCCAGCAGTCACAATGTGTGTATGTGAGAGTGTGTGTATGTGTTGTGTTACTTTGCTATATAGATGGGTGAATGATTAATATGGAGTACAAGTGTAACTAGCACTGTAATTCACTTTGCATAAAGGTGTCACTTTACACCAGTAAGTCATCACCGTAAGTCACTGGAGAAAAGCACCTGCTAAGGTAATAAATGTAAATGTTAACATGACCTCTCAAGATTTTATGACTTATTTTATGTGTTTTCTTTCAAAAAATCAAGTAATACCAAGTGCCTATCATTTTTTTTGTACCTCTGCTCCAATCCTGCCCAGAAAAAACTTTGGCTCTAATACCAGGGTTTACCGCAGTCCCGGGATGAGCCCTGTGACACTTGCTTTGTTACAGACGTGCAGGGTTTTTTTTCGCAGTCCTCCTCAGTGGTTCTGTGTTCAGAACTCACCAGGTGAGCTTGAGTCGACTCAGTGCTGTACCAACATCAGTGCGTCTTCTGACTCCTTCACACCTGCTCGTCGGACCATCATCCCTGTAATGTCACAAAGTTTTCGGAAAACAACTGCAGATCGGGGTTCTTAACCATTTCAAGGTCACAGACCCTTTGAGAATCATATGAACACTAAGGACCCCTCCTAGAATAATGTTCATAGATGAATTATGACAAAAAGTACCGAATTTATTGATGACCTTCACGCAGAATTACAACATAGATTAAAAACTGGACAGTATTACTTTATTTAATTTTCACTCTTGTTCAGTAAGTGTTCTTTTCAAATCAAGTCTGAACTTCACAAACCTCTGAAGTCCACAAACCCCCTGAAGCCCCAAACCCCAGTTCTTGGTAATTTAGTAGATAGTTGCACATAGGCATGCAGACAGCTGACACTTAACCACCGTTTCACGTGTAGTTAGAGTGCTCGTAAACTTTCATTTACACTGTACTATTGCTGTGAAATAAAATGTGATGCAACTGTCTTATCTCCATGTTGCATGTCTTTTTAAAGATAAATGGACCTGGTAAAAAAAAAAGTGCTTTAAATCTGTGCCAATGACTGTATACAGCTTAATAATATAATATAATATAAGAAACTTACAATCTTAGTCATCACCGCTATGTCACATTTACATTTCACATTACAGTTCAATGACGTTTATTCATTTAGCTGAAGCTTTTTCCCAAAGCGACTTACAGTGTTATGCTATCTACAGTAATTTACCCGTTTAAACAGTTGGGTAATTTCTTACATACTGCTCTATTTTTTTTGAAGGCCTTTGAAATTATAATGAGCTCTAATAACTTTTTGCAACAGTCTCTGAACTGGAGTTCTGTGATTATGGAGTTTGTTTATCGATTTTTACTTGCATTTATTATGTATAATGGCCTTCACTGTGCCGTATAATTGCCAACTGCCGGGGTGCGAAGGCGTTAACGGCTTTGGCGTCATGTGGGAAATCGCACGCTGCAGTGTCGGGATAGCGTTCGCGACCCAGTGTCTGCGACCCAGTGTTCACAAGCCAGAGGGTTGGAGGGAACTGCACGGACGTCCAACCTCGCAGGAGCGGAGCTCCGGAGAAGGACGTTCCACGGGCGAAGACGAGTCCTTTGGAGAGCATTTCGGTACCTTTCATCACGGGTACGCGATGAGGTTAATGTGAGTCTGATCAATGGGGTGAGCAGCCATTTAACCACGGTACCAGCAGGGCCGTTTCACCCCTCTTCGGACAGAAGCGGGAACAGCCAAGCGGCAGATGTGAGCTCGCCATTAAAAAACCGAGGACCATGGCAGCGTGAACCATACTTTGTGTCGCTGTTTACCGACGCGTGGAGAATTGGGAACGGTCTTTATCGAGTACCTTTAGCTTCAATTAGTCAATTTCTCCTTTTTTCCCCTTCCTTTTTTAACAGTAATGTGAGCGCTTAAAATCAATTTGGAAAAATCTGATTTCTCGTGAGGAAATAGCTTGGGATATTACGAAACTGTTTGCAGGTTACTTTAGTGTCCAGGCAGGAGAACGTGCTGATAACCTTTATGAGCTACATACTTTTTGCAGCTAATCCATTTTATTGATTGTACACTTGACTTTGCAAAAAATAAATAAATAAATAAATAAAATAACTTCACAGTCCTTAAAGCATGGTATCGGCACGGTATCACTTTTTCTCACTGCACCGCACATGAGCACACCGGGCTGTACCCGCTGTACGGACTTATCTTTTATTTTCAGGAGACAATCTCACAGAATAATCTCCGTAATTCTGGCTCTTTTAAAGCCTCCGTGCCGTGCTAAAGGACACTGGATTCCACGCACGGCCTGCTCGGATAAGACGCATAGCACCGTGGTGCCCTGCTAGGTGGGGGATGGGGTGGATCGTAGTAGCGCTGCCTTTGGAGAGCTTCAGAAAGCCCTCATCCACGTCGCCCTGAGCACCCGTGACCTCACCGGAGATCGGTCCGCCGGTCGGGCACTCAACGGTGACGTGTTCACGGGGTGGGGGGTGGCTGGCATTAAGGACGTCGCGGGGACGAGACAGCGCCATCCATTCTCCGGGCCCAGCTCAATGGGAGGCGTTGATGCACCCTTAGTCGTATTCCATCAAAGCAGCGCTGTTGTGTCCTCTGGTGACGCCTCTATAAACAGCCCACCCCCCCCCGCACTAACTGCCTTTTCATGGGATTATTGAACACCGAATGTAATGTGTAAGTGTATGATGGTGTCGAAATGATGTGCAGCACCATGTTTAACAAGTTCTTAATATCTTCATAACAATGTTTCTTAGTAATGGCCATTGATGCAGTTGATTACCTGTATTTTTTCCATTGCGGTGTTTTTTTTTTTTTTTCCCCCAAATGTCAGCTTGTCATTTTGCCTTAACCTAAAGTCAGATCAGCACTCCAAAGCTGTCAGGATATTGTGAGACAGAATTATTATTATAAGTATTATTCAGCTAATATACAGGGCAGCAGGTGGCCTAGTGGTTCCTGCTCCTGCTCCTGCTTCACCCTTCATCAAGGTACCTCCCTGAATGGTTAACGGTAAAAATTACCCACCTATGAAAATTAGTAAATAATTTTTTGGAAGCCTAATACTGTTAGTTGCTTTGGAGAAAAGTTTCAGCTAAATCCATAAATAATAATAAGAATAATTATACTAATAATAAACATAAGACTCGGGGATGAGAGACACCTTAGTTTGTACTGAAGGGTTCAGAAAAGGCTGCTTTCGAGACTGTCTACGCCCAGTAAACGTCATAGTGTACGGTAAAAATTACCCAGCTGTATCAATAGCTCAGTCATTGCACGTATCTCAGAGTACAAACCCAAGATTGTAAGTCTCCGCTGAAAAAAATACTGGTTAATAATAAAAACTATATGTTAAATAAGTTGGTTTTCCGCTGCAGGCCACATAGTTCTGCAAATAAACCGGCAGGTTTTTGTCAAAAGTCGCCACAAGTATCCCTTGTAAAACGACCCGCGAGACCTTTCAAAATCACCCATAGCAAGCAGCAAGCACCCCCCCCCCGATCCCCGTTGCCAAAAAAGCACCTCTCATGGTGCCCTACCCCTGTAAGCCTGCATATTGTTGAATAGTGGGGACTAATACTGTGTTCCAATGCCATTTGGAGTCATTCCCCTTGTGGGAGGAATCCCCGCCACATTGCCTGTAATCCCCCGTTCCTCTCTGTTGTCAGGTTGTGCGCCTGCTGCTCCGACGCTATTTCACAGCCCCGTTCCCCTCACATCCACCTGCACCATTTTAATCCCTTTGACCCAAACCCTCTGTGTTTCCCCTGTATCAACAGCTCCCGGAGATTACATCCTCCTCCTCCTCGGTGCGGCGGCGCGGGTTTCTGTCTGCCCAGGCGTCAGGCAGGTAGCGCCTTCGGCCCGCTCCCGAGAAATCCGGGAAACAGACTCCCGCTTTGGGATTGTTTTTTTTTTTTTTTTTTTTTTTTGCCCTGATGAATAGACATGTAATAACTATCAGTTGCGCACTGGTTCATAGTGGATCGGCACCTGGCAGGGATGTGTTGATAAACATCACCAGTGGAGGTGATAATCCTTATAACATACTCTGGCATACTGTAATTGTCACTAGCAGTGCTCGACAGTATTTTTTCTGTATGTTTTCTCGTAGATGTTGATGTGTCTTCAAGGACAGATTGGTTCAAGTAGAGATTTCCAACCCGAGATCGTGTTAGTTGTCATGGTAATTGACTGTGGACGTTACATCCGCTTGTATGTCGGTGAACCTTTTCGCATGTTTCCATAACTATTGCGTATATCGTGCAATAGGCTGATCTTTTCCTGCTGTGCCGAAATTTGTAATTTCTTCGAAAATGTAATTCCCTGGATTCAGAGACCTAACTTGAGCTAATTTGGCTGATCTGCCATAAAACAAGTTCTCAGGCAGTTCTTTGTTCTCAGACTGCTAGCTAGAGGAAGTTATTCTGGCGATAGAGATGCTCCTCGACTTACAATGGTTCAACTTACGATTTTTCGACTTTACAATGGTGAGCTGGCGATAGACATTCAGTACAAGCCATACTTCAGATTTTGCATTTTGATTTTTTTTTCCCGGGAAAGCAATATGTGGTACGACACTCTCGCGATGCTGGGCAGCGGAAGCGATCCGCATCTCGAAGTGTGTCACGCGGTTGTGTTTCGTGCCTCCATAATGTCACAGAAACACCCATCTGTGTCTCCTGCTACTGCTGGGAAGAAGAAGAGGAGGGTAATTACTGTTGAGGAGAAACTCAAGATAATTGCCCAGCATGAAGGCGGCAAACCCGTAATGGCCATCGCACATACGCTAGGCTATGGTGTTAAATAGGTTAGGTGTATTAAATGCATTTTCAACTTACGATATTTCCGAATTACGATGGATTTTGTGGAACGTAACCCCATCATAAGTCGGGGACCACCTGTACGGAGAAAGAAAGATACACAGATAAGATACCAGAAGCATCCCCACTAGTGTTTGCAGATTTTTTTTTCTTTCGAAATTTTGGCTGTAGGTGTATTGATTGAACTCATCCGCTTTGCGTGTTGCGTGGTAGTTTATTTATCTTTTCATACTCTCTACCTGTTCTTTATGCAGCTACCCATGTAATGTATGATGGTTTAAACGGTAACATTAGGAAAACTGTCCTTTGAGAATTCCATATGTATATCTCTCCAGCTGTTGATGAAATTCACTTTTTTTCGCCAAGTTCTGCGTCGCTTTGGAGAAAAGCATCTGCCAAATGGATAAATCTGGTTGTCTTGTTTCTTTGAGGTTGAAGGTGCGGCGTAGTGCATAAGGCTGTTGACTTATTGCCTGAAGGTTGTTGGGTCATGTCCAGTGCCCGACCCTTCTGCACTTCCCCTGATGAAGGTATTAACTTACTGATACACTTTGCTCTATGAATGGCTCAAGTGCTACAAGTATAATTGTCACTGTAGGTTTTTCGAGTGCACCCTTAGCAGTGACATGTGCTCTGCAACCAACGTCAACAACCACTTGTCCCGAGTGGCGTCGCCGCAATCCGGGGCCTACCCAGCAATACAGGGCGCAAGGCCAAAGAGGGAGGGGACACACCCAGGACAGGACGCCAGTCTGTCTCGCGGCACCCCAAGCACGGCTCGAAACCCAGACCCGCCACACAGTGGGCACCGGCCAAACCGGCCGCGCCACCACGCTCCCCCCAAGCGCTCTACAATGACAGTAAAAACAGTGTTCTGCGTGTTAGCTAACCGCAAATCGTCCTTTGTTGAACAGCAGCCCGGCCACGCTAACGGTTAAGGCTTTCCAGTGCAGCGTGCTTTGAGTGCGCCGACTCCCCGATTTGCGGCATGTCTGCCCCCCCCCCGCCGCGTCAACCACGCCTGGATTTTCTGCGGACGCTGCTTGTTTCGGGGGCCCGAAACACACGCCTGATTTAATGGTTGCTCCAAATTGTTAGCTTCTGAAGGAAGACAAAGAAGACAGATCGCCGAGCGGCGGGCCCAAGGTTTCCACTAAAACCTATTCAACTTAAGAAGAATGTGAGAACAGTGAAATATATATATGCACTCTATCCTGTCAGAAGGCTCCGGCTTATCTTGAGTGACTGTCAAGGCTTCGCAATATCGCGAAATGGACAGAAATATATAAAATTAATAAGCTGCTGGATGTTGTCGGGAGTTATGATGCTTCATAAATCCTGGTTTGATCAGGGCGGACAAGGCTTAAATCCACAGCCTCCTAATGCACACAGCAGTGTTTTTGGACTGGATTTTATTCTGTTGGTGAGATAGAGGCCCTTAGCCGGAGAAACAAGATTTATCATCTCCGTCTTCTTTCATGACTGACAAATATAAGAAAAAAAAGGAGCCTTAGGGAAGTTGGCAGCCATTACTACCTTTAATAGAAGGGCACTGCTGCAGCAAGGTGAAACCGGGGCCAAAGGGAGAAAAATGCTATTCAAAAAAAGAAAAGAAATTGGTACTGGCTTATCAGTTGTACTTCCTGTGTCGGGTGAAAGGTCGCAGAGCTTTTGTTTGTTTGTTTGTTTCTCATACCATAAGGATGGATGCTATCTGTCCTGCCATCCTAACAGGACTGCTTTGTTGAGTGGTAGAGGTAATAATTCATGTCATGAATTAAGCAAGCGCACCTCGCTTTTCTCCAGCTGTAGCCGAGGCAAAGAATCTATCATCATCTCGAAAGGGTTTTTTCTGGTTTTCCTTCTCGTTTTTGGATATATATTTAAATGTGATATGCAGGAAGCACCAATGAACAGCTCTTCGTAGAAGTGCGTGATCAATTAACCAAAATTTCTTTTCGATTTTGTTCATATTTGACATTATAACCCTTTGATGAAATAGCAGCATTATGGTTCAGAACGCATGCCAAAAAATATACAAATATATAAATACATATACTATACTATTTATATGTAATATATATGCATATATTTTATATCATATGCATATATGTGAGCCTTAAAGCAATGTAGAGTACTCTGATTATTACCTGATAAATGTAAAAAAGAGAAGTACTTAAAGCTGCACATAGTCATTTTTTTGTGTGTGTGTTTTAAGGGAGGTGACGTACAAATTTACTCCTCGCCAGCCATGACGAACACTGACAAGGTATTTCTAAGCCTCCATCTTGCATATATTTTCTACCTGTGAAGTCTGCCTTTTTTTTCCAGTGCGTGTGTTTATGGCTTCTGACATGAATTATTCAGCGTCTGAGTAAACACCAGATCGTCGGGAAAAAAAAAAACTCTGCGGTTCTGCTCACTAGTAAACACATTATCCAGAGTATTTATTCACAATCCCAACAAATTTGAAGCCTGTCTCGCGTAGATCAAGGATAATTACATACTATAATTTCACCACTCTCGGAATTTAACACCCTTAGATTTGACAGGATTTGCAGAGCCTCCTTTTCGCATCCAGGCCTGCGCTTTATTATTTGTCCAGCCACACCAGTTTCTCAGAACTCTGTTTTTGCATGGCACTCTTTTTTATTATTATTTTCAGTGGATGTTTTTTTTTTTTTTCCCCCAGAATTAAGCCGTTTTCTGTGTGCATTGTCATGACGACGGAGACGGCGGGCTGCAGCCAATCAGAATGCTCACTGTGCTCGGTAGCTGAGCCTTACTGTACGGTTCATATCTCACCGGCAAAGTGTGTGTTGTAAAACACAGCCGCGCGCATCTTAAAAATACTCCCCCCGTCTGCTTGTTATGTTTGCGGTCTAAGGCTTCATAGCATGGACTCAACCGCATAGAATATGCAAAGCTGTTTTTTTCCCCACAATTTATAGGCTTATTTAATTATATAGTCCCCCCCTTCAAATTAATAATCAATTAGGCTTTGCCGATATTAATTTAAGTTTTTAAAATTGTTTTTTTTTCCCTCTAAAATAGTCAGCAGTGTGAGACGGGAAAAACAATGATGTAAAGAAAACGAGAGCGGGATTTGTTATTACAATTGAAACGTACACTTGGTAACTGACGGGCTGCACTTTGTCAGACTCTCCCTAAGTCACTGCATAATCATTTTATGTGTCCCACTGTCTATTGTACCAATTGTGCCGAGAACTAGGAGCCGCATGAATAGTACAAGGATTAAAATCCCCGGAATCTTTTTTTCTCAAATAAATCCTTAAATTGGAAATTATAATATTTCTGTTATTAATGTAAAGTGGCTTCCACAAATGTGGTGAACTATAACTCGAGCAGGCGACGGTTCACATCAAAAGGCCCTCATCGCGGAAGAACCGGATACAGACCGTTGCTGGTTTGACCTGAATCGCTCGGGGTTTTGGGCGTTTTTTTTTCCTGGTTCCTCGTGCTTCTGACCTTGAACCCATGGGATCCTTCGCCACGGATTTGTGGCGAGTGACCTGTCCGTGTGGGGATTTCTGGAAAGGAAGCAGCTGGGATGAGAAGGAGGTCTCCGGGTGGTTGGGAGGGGGATGGCTATTGGATCCAAGCCTAGTCTGGTCAAAGGTCAGCCACAGTCAGCAAAAACACTTTTATGGAGACACTGACCTGCTTGCTGGATGACTTACAGCGAACTTCTGCGGGGTGGTGATGTGCCGTGAATTTGGTGCTTGTTCACAGCCCTCGGGAGCCTTGAACCCCGAACCGCTAGTTTGACTGCGGAGTTGCTCAAAACTAAGCCCTTCCATTCAGAGCTCCAGTGTGGGATCTGTAGATCTGAGAAGGACAAAAAACAGCACCATTTGTCTACAAAACTGTAGTTGAGCTTCGGCAACTTCAGACCAACTCTTACTAGTAGGTAGTTATGTTTTCACAAAGCAGCAGGTACCATAGCACATTTATTCAACAAGCTAATGCTTTTGTCCAAAACAACTTCCATTTACACTGCTGGGTAAGTTTACTATAACAATTTAGGGTAAGTACCTTGCTCAAGGGTACCACAGCTAGAGGTGGGTCTCAAACCTGCAACCTTAGGGTCCAAAGGTAGTAGCGCTAACCACTACCGGCACTAATTGATGGCTTGTGATTTATTCATTTAGCCCGGTTTTTTCAGCTAAGTCTTAAATAAAAAGCTGCTGTCAATGATTTACTCATTTGTACAGATTTTACTCTATCAGTTCATGGTAAGTACCTCGATCAAGGATACCACAGCCAGAGGTGTTAATTGAAGCGAGGTCTTTCAGTTGTAAGGAAACGCCTCTAACCACTACGCCACCTGTTGCCCTGAAAGTGGATTTCCTGGGACCTGGAAGTTGCTTCTTTCTGACTCATGGGAGGCCTCACCTCAGCCGGTGGTGCACCATAGTATCATATACAGACCAGTGGAGCCAGAGAGCCTAAAGCGAAATAAAATGATAAAGTGCATTCTACAAATAAAAAAAAGACATGCCATTCTTTACATTAAAATATCTTTTGCTCCTCTTCTCAAGTCGTGAGGGAGGCCCACGATGTGAAATGGCCTGAGCCTCATCTGAGCTCTCAGGGGGGCTTCATTGTACCATGGGCAAAATTTAAATTTCTCCCCTGAAACGTCCAGCTGTATTTGAATAAACAAGTCCCTTTCGGCAAAGGCGAGGACGAAGGAACAAAATAATAATAGTGGTGATAATAACGGCGTGACGTTTCCTTGTGTGATCCAATGCGTGTTTCGTGTTTCACGTATGAGCCTCACCGCGGTATCGCTCACTAGTTCACCTACCTTTAAACTACTATTACCGCGTTTTCCCCGGAGACTTTGTTTTGTCGCTGCTGGTTAACCTCAGGGCTGACATTTATCTCCCTTCTTGCTGCACGAGATTGTTTACATATTTCAGCCGACGGTTTTAGCCTCTTTCGATTTCTGCCGTCGTGCCGAAGATAAATAAATTATAGAAGTTTGTTTTTTTCCCAAAAAACATTTCCCCTCTGTCTTTGTACAAGCGTTTTACGTCAGCGAGGCCCGAGTCCCCGCGGAGCGGGGCGTTCACCAAGACTGCCTAAATAGCGACTCGGAGGCTGGGGTTCGAGCCTTGTCATCACGCTTGAAGAATTTCTGTTTAATGTGCTGTAATGGGAAATTCAGTGGGGACAAGTTTAATTGAGTTTTACACAAACCAGTAGGGAGTTGCGCTGGAAGGTAGGTGATGTTGAGGTTTTTAATCTCCCGTTCCGGAGAGGCTTGTTGACGGAGTGGTTCTCGCTCTTTGTGAGGGGGGAGAAAAAAAAGAGAGGAAGCCTGAGAAATGATACATCGGTGGATAAAACCAATTGGCAAGCCTCAAAGGGGCCGCGGCGATAAGGGAAATCCAGCACTTGTAGCGAAATAAAAGAATCCAACCGTTCATTAAAAACGTGAAACAAAACACGCGATTGAGGAGACGGGCCGAGGCTGCTCGGCAGAGGAGGAGTGCGCGCAACCGACACGCCGAGTCAACGGTGTCGGAGGGGAGGATTGGAAAATAATCAAGGATTTCTGCGGAGGATTAATAGAGAGATTGTGACAATTTTTTTTTTTTTTTTTTTTGCTGTAAAATTATTCAGGAGAAACCAAAATTGCGAGAGGGAGCGCGAGTAGAGCGCATATCCGAAAGGACATGTAGTCGAGGCCCTCGTACAATCTCGTGTTTCTCAGGGGGTCCCGATACATCACGTACATAACTTGACAGTATTGTTACTCTATCTTTTTTTCTGTGGAACCCAGGAGACTTGCAGAGCTGAGTCCAGTTATGATGTAAGTTCAGATTTTACTGATCATGCCAAATTCACCAAAACGGTAACAGAAATGACTGAAACAAGTGTTATTTAGAGTAATAACGTAATTACTGAACTCGTGTTCTGTGGCAGAGATCCCCTCCGCCCCCGTAGATTGCGCTGAAAACTAAGGAACCCTCAGAAATATGTCCATAAAAAATTTCAAGTCAATATTGCACTGAATTTATTTAATTGAAAATTGATTAGAATTAAGTCATATATAATAATAGAATCGGGGTCCATGGAACTGTGCGCAAAAAAGCCCTGCTCTGGGGGAAAAGCTTCATTCTGTTGTCTGGATTCTTATGTAAAGCGAGATTTCTCAGTGTTTTACCTCCAGTTTTCCTATTTCTGACCTCCTGTCTGAACACTGCAGTGTTTATCAATTTCACAGGCACTTTTCTCCAAAGCTGCTTACAGCATTAGTTTGCCTAAAGTTACCCATTTATATAGCTAGGTAATTTTACTGCAGCAATTTAGAGTAAGTACCTTGCTCAAGGGTACTACAGCTGGAGGTGAGGATCAAACCTGCAAACTTTGGGTCCAAAGGCAGTAGCTGAACAACTACTCTACCAGTTTTTGGGTGGATGGGTAGAAGGTCACTGATTTTCAGATGATGCTGAAGGGCATAAAGAAAAGACTCTTGGACCCAAGTCTTGGTTCACATTTCTTCTGCCCAACTATCTATCTAGCTATCTATTAGTCATTTGCTTACTTGCTTTATTTCTTTATTTATTTATTTAAGCATTGGTTTTAGGAGTAGTTGGTAGTGTAGTGGTTAGAGCTGCTGCCTTTAGACCCAAAGGTTGCAGGTCTAACCCTCACCTCCAGCTGTAGTACTCTTGAGCAAAGTACTTACCCTAAATTACTCCAGTAAAAAAATTACCCAGCTGTATAAATGAGTAAATAGTTGTAAGTTGCTTTGGAGAAAAGCGTTGAATAAAGGGAAGTTCATCTGTCCTATTTGTTTGCTATGTCTTATTTTGGAATGTTGAGGTAGTCTAGAAAACAATGATACTATTTGAATTTGAATTTATGATATGATGTACACATGCTTTTTGTACAGTAGTGATATTGTTATTCCAGCATTTTTTTTTTTTTGGCCATGTTTCGAGTGAAGAGGAAAGGCACTGCTGTGCTGTAGGTTGTCCTGTCACCTGAGCATCTTCCGTCTTCTGCCGTCAAACTGGGAGTAATAACTGGGTTCCCACCCTAGAAACATGCTGAAATTTCTCAGCAGTTCACACACTTTAGGCCTCCACTCCCAGTTCTTTGTGTCCAGCTTCTCGTAATGGACAGTCCATGTGTCTTTGGGCATCTGTGTGTGTGTGTGTGTGTGAGTGTGTTTCCTTCAAACCGTAATTTACCCTGTATGAATACGGCCAGATCGCCTGTCCGTGCCCTGTAATGAGGTTTTGAGCCAGTCAGACTTAAGGGTGAGGCAAACAAAGGGCTAATGAAAGACTGGATATAACAGGCGGCAAAATAATTATTTCTCGTATGATCCAGTAGTGAAACGTTCCCCCGCCGTTTTGTGTGAAATAAAGCCATTCATCAACAGATCAATAAAAATATGTAGCAGATTATTATAGTTGCTTACCCCAGAGTTCCTCGTAAATAATGCGGCGACCCTCCTAGAAGTATTAATTATAATCATAATGCAGATAATGTGCATAGCCTTTTATTACCGGAGCTGAATCAATTTTACAGTGTAATTCAGCGCAAGGTCATGCAAAGTTGCGCGGGGCACTGGACGGCTCTCAGTGAAGAACGCGCGGCGGGCAGGGGCCGCAGCCCAGGGGTGGGAGAGAGAGAGAGAGCGAAAGAGAGAGAGCGAGAGTCCCTGTGCACTGCCTGAACTTCTCCCTCCACATTCATTGAATACCAAGGGCCATACATTTCTGTGCTTTATTTTATACTACCAGTTACATGTTACTCAGGTTAATTCGTTTACGGGACCCTTTATTTCAATGCCATGTAAAAATTAATTATATGCAGCCAGGAAAAGCAAAAAAAAAAAGGTTATTGCCATTTAATAGCCATGTATACTAATGCTTCTCTCATTATATTGGATTGTTTGATGCTTTTTTTTTTTTAAAGCAGCTTACAATGTTGAATTGTATTTTATCCATTTATACTCCTGGATAAGTTTTCATTATAATATTGTGGCGTGCAGCTCTCTGGGTTCGGATGGGGCAAAGAAGGACACAGACAGCACTCATGACAAACATTTCATTAGAACACCAACACTCAGGGAAAGCTCTCAGTCCAAGACCCCCTTTTCCTCCACCTCCCCAGCCTGCTTAACACCCTCCCAGCTTTCTCTTGTCATGCTGGCAAACACTGTCACCCCTTTATTCTGTCAGTAAGTCCCCCCAGTGGTTGCACACTTCATTCACATTTTTCCCATAATGCAACAGTTCCCACTCAAACTGGCGGTAACACTATCAATTCAGGATAAGTGTCCTGATTTACGGTACTACAGCAGCAGGTGCGATTCTAATCCAAGTCATTTGAGTCCAAAGGCAGCACCTTTAACCACAACACCACCTGCTGCTCCTGCTGATACTTGTTATTCTGCTTGGTGTAGATTTCTAGTAAAAACTTCTGAAAGCTATTTGGAGTTGAAGGTTTTTAGCTTAATTCTTACTAACCATTTTCTTAGAGGATGCCTTTTGTCCAAGACATCTGATAGTATTAGGTTTGTACGCTAGGCTACTTGCAATGATTTACTCATTTACACCGCGGGGTAGTTTTTACTGTATCATTTCAGGGTAAGTACCTTGAGGAAGGGTGGGGGTGCGGTGGCGCAGTGGGTTGGACCGCAGTCCTGCTCTTCGGTGGGTCTGGGGTTCAAGTCCCGCTTGGGGTGCCTTGCGGCAGACTGGCGTCCTGTCCTGGGTGTGTCCCCTTCCCCCTCCGGCCTTACGCCCTGTGTTGCCGGGTAGGCTCCGGTTCCCCGTGACCCCGTAAGGGACGAGCGGTTCTGAAAGTGTGTGTGTGTGTACCTTGAGGAAGGGTACTACAAATGAAGAGGGGGAGTATGAACCCATGTTCTTCAACTACAGGACACTGGTTATAGACTTCCATCATTTTTGTCATGAGGAATAAAAAATTCTCAGTAATTTTACAGTAAGTAGCTCGTTCAAGGCTAGATAGCTGGAGGTGGGATTCAAACCCGCAACCCTTTGGTCCAAGAGTAGCAGCACAGATCACTATGCTACCAGTTGCCCCTAATGCAGTAGTTTGCCAGGCTTTCCTTCCCTTTGTTTCATGTGTAAAAGTGGAGGAGGATGTGAGAGCAACATACCGGAGCCCCCGCACTCAGGGATGGGAAACATTTCCCTTGTATACTGTAGTAGGGGACTGAACACACAAGTCAAGAAACCCAGGCTATTCTAAAAGATGCACATATTTTTTATGCTTCTATTTTCATAATACCTTTATGGCAAATTTTTCCAAGGGAAATGTTCAGACATTTTCTCTTTAACACACCGACTGCAGTATTTCGGAAGACCTTGTTTGTCTCTTTAGTGTACCCCTCTGAATAAGTAGGCCAGTAAGCTTTTTATTAAACATAATCATTATAATTACATGACACAATTAGTTTAACTAAACATTTTGTGTTGAATATGTAATGTTTTACGTAGCTTTGATGGAAAGGGAGATTTCTACTTCAGGAACGAGAAGTATCTTTTTGTGTTTTTGTTACTCTTTTTCTTGCATGTTTATGACTTTTACCTGTAACTTCCTGTGTCATAAAAAAAGCATCATTTCACTGAGCCTGTAGCGGGCGCTCATGAGCCACCCGGCCTCAGCCTGGAAATCTTGATTACGGACTCTACGTTATTACAAACGAGTCGAGATCCATCCGAATGTTTTGGGCTAATCGGCTCGTGCAGATGGGGGTTTCCTTTGCTGCGCCCCATCTTTAGCGGAGTCGCTCATTTCCATAATTCTGGCACATTCCGCATACAGAGCAGATCTGCAGATAGGTAAATCCGTGTAAGGTTTTCCGTGAGACAGGTTGTCGGAGGATTGAGGTCTGTTTTTAAATTGTTGCTTTTTTAGAGGGCTTTTTTTTGGTTACCACTGTAGCATGACCCCATGCGCACACACACATACACACACACACACACACACACACACACACACACACACACACACCATCCACCACACCATCCCATCCCCCCTAGCCTGGGATAGTGCCTCGGGCCAACTGCCCATTTCTCTCAGTGCATTTGGGCTTCTCATGAATGTTGGAGAATGTATAATACACTCAGCCACCTCAACCCCACATACACACACATACACACACACACATACACACACACGCACGCTCTCCCCCCCCGCGCTAAACTTTGGAGCGTCCGTCACCTGTCAGAAACTCCTCGTCTTAAAGCGGCTAGTTATTTCCCCACTGGTTTTATACCCCTCTCATATCATGGCTCATTAAAGCGCAGCGTCGCTGCCGCTCTATTTGCATAGGCTACTGGAAGGCTTTAATTTGCGCTGGTACAGAGCATGACTGGAACTGAGGAGTGCAGCAGCAAAATGACTTTTTCACAAGACACCCCTTCCACCACCGCACCGCATCCCCCTGCCCAAAAAAATACACGGAGTTCCACTTAATTGCTTGTGTGCGGTACAAAGACATATACACGCACACACACGCGTGTACACACACACACACACACACAAACACACACACACACACACACACACACACACACACGCACACACACACACACACGCACACACACGGCGTCCGCGTGAAAGCCAGGTCCTGTCAGTTGCGGACCTTAGCGTGTTTTGCGCTAAACTGAAATAGAATCTCATATTTATCTCACATGGTGGCTGAAGGCTTGAGGAACATCTGCAGATTTTGGAAATGTTACTTTACTCATTCAAAGGCAGCATCTAAACATATAATTTATCCATGCAAAGATATGGTTAAAAATAGAAATAATATCTGAGATGTTATTGGATTTCGGGGAAATGCAAGTATGTTTTATACCAGTAAAGTCTTTGGACGTAGTAACTTGTTTTGAACTATGCCCCTTTTTGATAATATTTACATTGTTGTATTTGAGAAATTATTTACAGTATGAGCTGCTATAGGCAGAGATTATTACGCTGAGCTAAAAGTTATCATTGTATCTCACCGAACTTTCTTTAGCTAGCTTTATAAAATTTGTTAACTCACAGTTACTTTTTGAGCCCAAAGTGCTATTTTACCCAGGTATGTTTTCCAGGAGACTTGGTTCAGGCCCTCGTTATTATTAATAGCGAATTGAATCAATAGCAGCCGATAACAGTTACATTAAGGGAACACAGGTTCCCTTTTAGGAATATATTTGGAATTTAAAATTAAGCGCTGAAGCGTTGTTAAATAAATATGAAAATAAAAAATTGAACCCGTCTTTCAGAATCGTTTTCATCCCGCTCTCATTTCTCTGAGGTCTGCAGGACATGGCTGCGGTTTCGCTCCAAAAATCTAGCCATTCATCGCGCCGGGCTATTTTTTTCCCCCGCAAAACACGTTGCTTTCCGGAAGCGCGCTCACCCAGCTCAGCTCCGTCTCATCTCAGTTGGCCTGCGACCCCGTGGCGCCCGTATCGATCACCCCCAACGAGGCCCCGCCCCCTGTCCGACAGCCAGCGGCTCCTCGCCCTCCTCCAGCTTATTGCAAAGGCACCGCAGGGCCCCGCTGTGGGAAGGACGGACACGCGGGGATGTGATTTCAGGGTAATTTTGGAAAGCATATTGTCTAATTTCGCCATCTGTCTGTAAGGGACGGACGGCAGCCTGTGACTCATTTGCCTTCTGGTTCTTTTACGGCGGTTATGCAGAACAAGTTTTTGGAGCCGGGCGACGGGCCGGGTGCACAGCCCAGTGGAGCCCAGACGCCCGCTCTGGAGGCTCCAGGACGGCCAAGCCATCAGCCCGCGCTCCTCTGCTCCCCGCTGTTGGCCAAGTCCTTGTTTCCTCCCTAAGCCTGAGATTTCAAGGGGTGCACATTGTGAAACCGTCTGGGTTATACATAGTCCATGTCTGGGTCAGCATGGACTTGTCTCAACCCCTCATCCCTATTATTTTACCATTATGAGATCAGTCTTTTCGCTGCGGCACTTGCACAGCTGGGTTGTACGAATCATGGTAATATTCTCATCGCTTTTCCATGACTGTGCAGGGTCAAGTCTAACACCCAGTGAGCTGGGATGTACTGACTTAGTGTTTACTCTATCCCATCTTGACCCTGTAGGGGTTACATTCTCAACCCAGCATATTTTGAGATGCAGTGAATGGGTTCCATCCCCTGTATGTTTTCTACTTGCCCTCCACTTGTGGGGGCAATCACTGAGCTTGCAGAGTGAGAACTGCGATGTCGGTGCTGGTGTCAAGTATTGGGAGAATTGGCAGTGTGGCTCACCCTTCCCCCCCGACACCGCCATCGGACGCGTCTCGCCCCCACGC
Source organism: Scleropages formosus (assembly GCF_900964775.1). Taxonomy (NCBI): domain Eukaryota; kingdom Metazoa; phylum Chordata; class Actinopteri; order Osteoglossiformes; family Osteoglossidae; genus Scleropages; species Scleropages formosus. The sequence goes on from NC_041823.1 coordinate 6,754,510, forward strand.
TGCCCCGGCGGCTGGCGAGTGCTCTCAGCCCGCTCTTTGGCACAGACATTAATACGGAGCAGATTGGTGAAGATCTACAGGCCTTGTTGTTTGATCTTTACTCATCGTGCCACATCGACTGGCGTCAGCGTTCCTAGCCCTCCCACCCATCCCCCGTCCATCCTCCGGCCGCCACACGCGGGACTGGCATGGCCTCAACCCCCCTGCCAGGTTTCTCTCTCTTCGCCATTCACTGTCATCTCCTGCTTTTCATAGCCGCACAACTTTGCTCACTTATCAAAGGTTCTGTTTGTGGAACGAGAAAGCAGTGCTTTCATACGGTTGTGGCGGCAACGAAAATGCGGTCCGATGGAACGTCTACGACCAACCTCACAGGCAGAGCGCTCGCTCACACTCCGTTGTTCTTACACATACTGCAAATTGACAGATCTGAATCATTTCTTTTTTCCAGTTGCTTTTTGTGGTGTAAGCTGAAGTCCCGACTCTTCGGCAAAGGTTTCCCGCATGTGTTTCATTTGCAACTACCTATCTGCTATTTGTTTGCGCAGACCGAGCACACGGTACTGACTCTGCTCCCATACCGATGCCACCCTCTGCTGCGGGGAGTAGCTGAAACCCCAGGCAGTGCAGAAAAACACTGTAGATCTGCACTACAGAACATGTCACAGCAAAGACGCCCTGCCTGCATTTGTCTACAGCGGAGAATATTCCAGAAATATTCAGCAACGAGACACATGTAAATCCAGATGGCAGTTGTGCTGCCATTCAACCAGCACATTCCGCATCGTGGGCTCTGTTTTCATGAGTCCTGTCATACAAACATGGACTATACAGCACATTATAAAAATATTATTGCTGTTATTATATTCATTTAGTGGACGCTTTTCTCCAAAGTGATTTACAATGTTAAGATTGTAGCTGATTTATCCATTTATACAGCTGGCTCAGTAATTTTTACTCTATCGGTACCTTGATCAAGGGTTCTACAGCAGGAGGTGGGATTTGAACCTGCAACCTTTGGTTCAAAAAGTACTGCCTACTGCCCTTTATAATTACTAACTATCATTTAGTTGGTGATGTTACTTTACTCATTATAAGACACCATTTAAACACATTTATTCATGCAAACAAATGGTTAATAATAGACGTAACATCTGAGATGTTGTCCAAGGTGACTGACAATGCTGAATACATTACACTAAGTAATTATATTCTGTTTTTGTTCATACTGAATACATGCAGACAATTATAGTAAGTGTTTTTGTTTTGTGGTCAAACGCATTTCATTGTTATACCCTTTGTACTCTCACGTGCACCTGGCAATTGACCTTTGTGTTACGACATATTGAAATATCAAAATTACAGGACTCATAGTCTACCCTGCAATGGACTGGCATCCCATCCAAGGTGTGCGCCCCCATGCCAGCCTTGCACCTACTGATTCCAGGATAGGCTCTGCCCCACTGCAACTCTGAGCAGGACAAATAGTGACTGAAAGTGAGGGAGTACGAGTATAATATCGCTGGATAAGACACAATGGGTCCTTTGCTGTGATTTGTGCTTGTGCTGGAATGGGAGGGAAATCCTGGGGGTAATTTGGTAATAAGTCAGCATTATGATGTTAAAGCCTAATTTGCACAGTCTTTGCGCAATTTTACAGCAAGGAGAATATCTCTATGAATCTGTATTGAATGTGAGCTTTATCTTTTAGCATTAACCACATCATTTGTGACTAATGGCTTATATAAGATCATTATCTCCTTAATTCATTTCAAGTTGAAGATGGAGGGCTGGATAAGGTTTAAGAAACAGCAAGTCGAAAGTAACCGTGACACATCACTTAATGAGGCGCGCGGTTCTTCGCCACTGCGGGGTCAAAAGCGGAACTCGGCGGCACCGCGGAGAGCCGACATGGAGATCGCAGCGCAGAGGAAGACAAAACGCTGCCTCTGAAATAAAATTTAAAAAAACAGACTTGACTGCGTGAGGCAGACATTTGATCGTGGAGGCCCTGAGATACGAAACCACAAAGTGCTCTCAGACGACGCTTACCGAGGGCAACGACAGCTCACTGCTGCTACATGTGACACGGAAGAGACGCGGCTCCTAGGACTAATTTACCGCTAGTGTGTTCGAGTAGAACTGTGAGAAGCTCTAACAAATCAAACCTGGTATTTCTGAATCGTTCGGAACTGCGCTTCATTATTTCTTCACATATTTTATAATGATTGGCAGCAGGTTAATTTATTAAAATGAATCAACCTATTGTTTTTTCCATAGCCTAAATACTATTCATTGGTATAAGTATTATTAGCAGTCCTATATTGACAGATTCTTTCAAAGCACACAAATTCTGTGTAGATAATTTGGTATAATGTAGTAATATATAGGGGACAGCGGGTAGAGAAATGATTACACTCATTGAATTGCAACTGGAGGCCCCAGGTTTGAATCCCAGCTCCTGCTGTAATATCTTTGCGCAAGGAAGGTACTTACCCTGAATTGATAGAATAAAAAATCATTCATCTGCACAAATGGGTGAATCGTTGTAAATTGCTTAGTGTACAAAAATAAGATTGTATTTTGCCTTGAAGATATGTGTCAGCTAAATGAATAATAATTAAGTTGCACCATACATAATGCTGATCGAAAGAAGCCAAATGCAACATGTGAGATTTATTGCTTGAACGAGTAATGTCTGTTTTTTAGGAGTACCACCCCACGATTATGTAGTAATCATTCCGAGTGGAGTGAAGCTGAAGACAGCGAAAATAATACAGCAAAGAAGCACAGTAGCTGTTTTCACGG